>NC_140253.1:19986908-19991908 GCF_949987555.1 Borostomias antarcticus
TCTCCCTACCGCCCCTCTCTTGAGCAGAAGAGCGCCCCCCCCCTCTCCTCTCCCTACCGCCCCTCTCTTGAGCAGAAGAGCGCCCCCCGCCCTCTCCCTACCGCCCCTCTCTTGAGCAGAAGAGCGCCCCCCCCCTCTCCTCTACCTACCGCCCCTCTCTTGAGCAGAAGAGCGCCCCCCGCCCTCTCCTCTACCTACCGCCCCTCTCTTGAGCAGAAGAGCGCCCCCCGCCCTCTCCTCTACCTACCGCCCCTCTCTTGAGCAGAAGAGCGCCCCCCGCCCTCTCCTCTCCCTACCGCCCCTCTCTTGAGCAGAAGAGCGCCCCCCTACCACCCCTCTCTTGAGCAGAAGAGCGCCCCCCTACCGCCCCTCTCTTGAGCAGAACAGCGCCCCCCTACCGCCCCTCTCTCGAGCAGAAGAGCGCCCCCCTACCGCCCCTCTCTTGAGCAGAAGAGCGCCCCCCGCCCTCTCCTCTACCTACCGCCCCTCTCTTGAGCAGAAGAGCGCCCCCCGCCCTCTCCTCTACCTACCGCCCCTCTCTTGAGCAGAAGAGCGCCCCCCGCCCTCTCCTCTACCTACCGCCCCTCTCTTGAGCAGAAGAGCGCCCCCCGCCCTCTCCTCTACCTACCGCCCCTGTTAGTAGGGATTGTGAGAAGGTGACAGCGATGGAGCGAGTAGGGATTGAGAGAAGGTGACAGTGATGGAGCGAGTAGGGATTGTGGGAAGGTGACAGCGATGGAGCGAGTAGGGACTGTGAGAAGGTGACAGCGATGGAGCGAGTAGGGATTGAGAGAAGGTGACAGTGATGGAGCGAGTAGGGATTGTGAGAAGGTGACAGCGATGGAGTGAGTAGGGATTGTGAGAAGGTGACAGCGATGGAGCGAGTAGGGATAAGAGAGAGAGAGAAGGTGACAGTGATGGAGCGAGTAGGGATAAGAGAGAGAGAAGGTGACAGTGATGGAGCGAGTAGGGATTGTGAGAAGGTGACAGCGATGGAGCGAGTAGGGATTGTGAGAAGGTGACAGCGATGGAGCGAGTAGGGATAAGAGAGAGAAGGTGACAGCGATGGAGCGAGTAGGGATTGTGAGAAGGTGACAGCGATGGAGCGAGTAGGGATTGTGAGAAGGTGACAGCGATGGAGCGAGTAGGGATTGTGAGAAGGTGACAGCGATGGAGCGAGTAGGGATTGTGAGAAGGTGACAGCGATGGAGCGAGTAGGGATTGTGGGAAGGTGACAGTGATGTAAATCCCCTCTTTCTTTGGCTAGCGTGAAAGTGAGGCTCAGTATGTCTTCCGGCTCAGACTAATCCAGCACACGACTGGATAAAAGACAGACTGAGCTGTGAAATGAGCCCACCTCATTTGAACTGGAGCAGATTCTTGGACAGGTGCATCTCAGAGAAGTAGAATACTGTGGAGAGTTCATTATTTTCCGTAATTGAATTCAAAAAGTGAAACTTTCATATATTATATATTCATTTCAATATTTCAAGGCTGATTGCCTCCATGCTCCACGTTGATGCAGTAGTTTGTGCAAAAGGAGCCCCGACCAAGTATTGAGTGTATAAATGAACACTGAACATACTGTACAATCATAAAGATTAAAACAAAAAAGGTTTGTAATGTTTCACTTTGTGGAATGGATCTAGAACACATGAACGTTTCACTTTTTGAATTAAATCACGAAAAATAATGAATTTTCCACAATATTCTAATTCTCTGAGATGCACCTGTAACTCTGCTCCCGTTGCGTCTTTCATTGTCGCTCTGTGCGCTAATGTGTGTGTTTGTATGTGTGTGTGTGTGTGTGTGTGTGTGTGTGTGTGTGTGTGTGTGTGGTCTCAGTGTCTGCGGACGCTGGTGGGTCACACGGGCGGCGTGTGGTCGTCCCAGATGAGAGACAACATCATAATCAGCGGCTCCACCGACCGCACGCTGAAGGTGTGGAACGCCGAGACGGGGGAGTGCATCCACACGCTGTACGGACACACCTCCACGGTGCGCTGCATGCACCTGCACCAGAAGAGGTGAGGCCCCCTCCGCCGACCGCCTCCGAACACACACCACCTCTTTAAACAGTCCCTCTGCGTCTGAACACACCTCTCCTCTTTAAACAGTCCCTCTGCGTCTGAACACACCTCTCCTCTTTAAACAGTCTCTCTGTCCTCATCTGAACACACTCTAACCGGACGACAGCACATCCACACACTCTAACCAGACGACAGCGCATCCACACTCTAACCAGACGACAGCGCATCCACACACTCTAACCAGACAACAGCGCATCCACACACTCTAACCAGACGACAGCACATCCACACACTCTCACCAGACGACAGCGCATCCACACACTCTAACCAGACGACAGCGCATCCACACACTAACCAGACGACAGCGCATCCACACACTCTAACCAGACGACAGGGCATCCACACACTCTAACCAGACGACAGCGCATCCACACACTCTAACCAGACGACAGCGCATCCACACACTCTAACCAGACGACAGCGCATCCACACACTCTAACCAGACGACAGCGCATCCACACACTAACCAGACAACAGCGCATCCACACACTCTAACTAGACGACAGCGCATCCACACACTAACCAGACGACAGGGCATCCACACACTCTAACCAGACGACAGCGCATCCACACACTCTAACCAGACAACAGCGCATCCACACACTCTAACTAGACGACAGCGCATCCACACACTCTAACCAGACAACAGCGCATCCACACACTCTAACTAGACGACAGCGCATCCACACACTAACCAGACGACAGGGCATCCATACACTCTAACCAGACGACAGCACATCCACACACTCTAACCAGACGACAGCACATCCACAAACTCTAACCAGGCGACAGCACACCCACACACTCTAACCAGACGACAGCACACCCACACACTCTAACCAGACGACAGCACATCCACACTCTAACCAGACGCCAGCGCATCCACACACTCTAACCAGACGACAGCGCATCCACACACTCTAACCAGACGACAGGGCATCCACACACTCTAACCAGACGACAGCGCATCCACACACTCTAACCAGACGACAGCACATCCACACACTCTAACCAGACGACAGCACATCCACACACTCTAACCAGACGACAGCACACCCACACACTCTAACCAGACGACAGCGCGCTCTGGGAAGCTCAGTAAGAAGCTGCTAGGAGGTAAGGAGCTGCTAGGAGGTAAGAAGCTGCTAGGAGGTGAGGAGCTGCAAGGAGGTAAGAAGCTGCTAGGAGGTGAGGAGCTGCTAGGAGGTGAGGAGCTGCTAGGAGGTAAGGAGCTGCTAGGAGGTAAGGAGCTGCTAGGAGGTAAGGAGCTGCTAGGAGGTGAGGAGCTGCTAGGAGGTAAGGAGCTGCTAGGAGGTAAGGAGCTGCTAGGAGGTGAGGAGCTGCTAGGAGGTAAGGAGCTGCTAGAAGGTAAGGAGCTGCTAGGAGGTAAGGAGCTGCTAGGAGGTGAGGAGCTGCTAGGAGGTAAGGAGCTGCTAGGAGGTGAGGAGCTGCTAGGAGGTGAGGAGCTGCTAGGAGGTGAGGAGGTGCTAGGAGGTGAGGAGCTGCTAGGAGGTAAGGAGGTGCTAGGAGGTGAGGAGCTGCTAGGAGGTGAGGAGCTGCTAGGAGGTGAGGAGCTGCTAGGAGGTGAGGAGCTGCTAGGAGGTGAGGAGCTGCTAGGAGGTGAGGAGCTGCTAGGAGGTGAGGAGCTGCTAGGAGGTGAGGAGCTGCTAGGAGGTGAGGAGCTGCTAGGAGGTGAGGAGCTGCTAGGAGGTAAGGAGGTGCTAGGAGGTGCTAGGAGGTGAGGAGGTGCTAGGAGGTGAGGAGGTGCTAGGAGGTAAGGAGCTGCTAGGAGGTGAGGAGCTGCTAGGAGGTAAGGAGCTGCTAGGAGGTAAGGAGCTGCTAGGAGGTAAGGAGCTGCTAGGAGGTCAGGAGCTGCTAGGAGGTGAGGAGCTGCTAGGAGGTAAGGAGCTGCTAGGTCGTGAACAGACATGTCAGCCGTGCCCAGGGCCCCTCCCTCCCTCCCTCCCTCCCTCTCTCCCTCCGCGGAGCTCCCCCCCCCTGAGGGCGCGCCATGCCGGCTCCACCAGTCGCTCAGCGGAAGGGCTGCGGGCCGCGCGGCCGACCTTTCATTTCTGCGCCGGGGGCCATTTTGTAAACGGAGAGGCAAGCCGGTTCCTGTCTGACGGCAGCGCCGGACGTGTTTCTCGTTCGAGTCCAGACGCGAAGACGACACCGCCAAGTATTCATCCACAAAACCCGGAAGGAAATGCATGTTGTATTCCTGGCGTCTCTGTTACCCTCTCACCAGCTGTCAGGGAAACCGGGGATGACTCAGGCTATTGAATGTCTTCTTGCAAAATGGATGACTGGAGGGAGATATCTCATCCCTGGGAACGGAGGAGTTCATACCGCCGGCTGGAGGGGATCCAGCTGAAAGCCGTCAATCTGAACAGTGTGTGAAACACGACGGGAGATGTAGCTGCCGAGCGTCTTCCTCCGCGCCAGACCGGCTGGCCGTTTGATAGCTTGAACGCCGGCTGTAGCCGCCCTCGCGGGGCACGGCGTGCGTCGGCGCCCGTCGGTAACCGGTGTGTCTGGTCTCCTTGGCAGGGTGGTGAGCGGCTCCCGGGACGCCACGCTGCGCGTGTGGGACATCGAGACGGGCCAGTGTTTGCACGTGCTCATGGGCCACGTGGCGGCGGTGCGCTGCGTCCAGTACGACGGCCGGCGCGTGGTCAGCGGCGCCTACGACTTCATGGTGAAGGTCTGGGACCCTGAGACGGAGACCTGCCTCCACACGCTGCAGGGACACACCAACAGGGTCTACTCCCTACAGGTGAGCACACACACACACACACACACACACACACACACACACACACACACCAACAGAGTCTACTCCCTACTGGTGAGCACACACACACACACACACACACAAACACACACACCAACAGAGTCTACTCCCTACTG
>NC_140253.1:19994408-19998018 GCF_949987555.1 Borostomias antarcticus
TGCAGCGTGAATCCCCCTATAGCAGCTCAGCACACTGGGCTGATCAGGGGTCAGTTTCACCTGCTACAGCGTGAATCCCCCTATAGCAGCACAGCACACTGGGCTGATCACACACTCACACACACACTCACACTCTCTCTCACACACACACACACACACACACGCGCATGCTTTTGTTAACATGTTAACCGCTGGTGTTTAGACACCAATAGTTTACACTATTTCCAAATTAATATTGTATGCTATCATATCAATACAAATGATCATTATCCAGTAGTGTATTTTAATTGTATTGTAGTTAAGTGTAGTCTGTTGTATTTGTTAGTGTTGTACTGTACTCGTAAAGTGACTCTAAACTTTGTGTAAACTAGTAAACATGCATATGTGATATAAACGTTTAGTGTCTCGTTAAGCATCCACAACAATCTGAGTGATAATAAGCATTCAGGTCTTAGAAACCCCCGTTCAAAATCAGCTCCTCTTGCTGCTCACACCGTTTTTCCAGACTGTTCTAATGGAGTTTCAACACATGACATCACTGTACGCATCACAACGCACTCTCACCCTGACGAGTAGAACCTCACGACATCATCAGACCCTGCTTTTAAAATCAGGAAAATAAAAATGGTGTAAAACAGTTGACCGGTCTAAAGGCCATTTCGGACGAGGAGCGATATCCGCGCATTGTAATTCATTTTCAATGAGAGAGGCGAGCGGACAATTTGGGAGCCGCGGACAATCTGAGGCGGAGCGGTAAGCGGGCGCGACCCCGTGAAATTGTGGCGCGCGTGCTCGTTTCGTGCACACGCCCGCCCGCGTCAAGAGCTTAATTGTAGTCAGCTTTCCCCGCTGCGCGCAGGACGCATGCGTCCCCCGCTGATCCGAGCGAGAACGCAGGCGGAATGTCGCTCCCCGTCTGAAACGGCCTTGACTCCACTATTCACTACTACGGAGTTCACAGACTTAACACACATTTTCAGCAATGACTCTCTCACACTTCTAACGTGTTAAGACAAATCAGGGAATCCACGTCTCAGCCGCGTTATTCATCCTCTCTGCCCCCCAGTTTGACGGCATCCACGTGGTGAGCGGCTCCCTGGACACCTCTATCCGCGTGTGGGACGTGGAGACGGGCAACTGCATCCACACGCTGACCGGACACCAGTCCCTGACCAGCGGCATGGAGCTCAAGGACAACATCCTGGTCTCCGGCAACGCAGACTCCACCGTCAAGATCTGGGACATCAAGACGGGCCAGTGCCTGCAGACGCTGCAAGGTGAGACGCCGCCGCCACGGAGGGGGGGACGCCCGCGTCAGGAGGGGGGGACGCCCTGTCAGGAGGGGGGGAGGCCCTGTCAGGAGGGGGGATGCCCTGTCAGGAGGGGGGGAGGCCGTGTCAGGAGGGGGGAGGCCCCGTCAGGAGGGGGGGAGGCCGTGTCAGGAGGGGGGGACGCCCTGTCAGGAGGGGCGGGACGCCCTGTCAGGAGGGGGGGAGGCCGTGTCAGGAGGGGGGACGCCCTGTCAGGAGGGGGGGACGCCCGTGTCAGGAGGGGCGGGACGCCCTGTCAGGAGGGGGGGACGCCCGTGTCAGGAGGGGGGGACGCCCTGTCAGGAGGGGGGGAGGCCGTGTCAGGAGGGGGGACGCCCTGTCAGGAGGGGGGGAGGCCGTGTCAGGAGGGGGGACGCCCTGTCAGGAGGGGGGACGCCCTGTCAGGAGGGGGGGAGGCCGTGTCAGGAGGGGGGGGACGCCCAGGTCAGGAGGGGGGGAGGCCGTGTCAGGAGGGGGGGACGCCGTGTCAGGAGGGGGGGGGGCCGTGTCAGGAGGGGGGGGACGCCCAGGTCAGGAGGGGGGTGACGCCCGCATCAGGGGGGCGTGGCTGAGCGCAGGTGGACTCTACTGGGAAAGGGAATGGAGCAATGGAGGGCTGGTAGGAGGGCTGGTGGAAACAAATAGACCCATGTAAGGATCGCAATTCTATTCTCAGCAATTATCCATCAACTATATATTAAATCTTGAATTCATTTTTGGATACAATAATTTGGTGCTTGGGATGTATTTCAGTGTTTCCCGTACCATTATGGGACCCCCTGTATTTAATGGGTTACTGTTTTTAATGGGTTACTGTATTTAATGGATTACTGTATTTAATGGGTTACTGTATTGAATGGGTTACTGTATTTAATGGGTTACTGTATTGAATGGGTTACTGTATTTAATGGGTTACTGTATTTAATGGGTTACTGTATTGAATGGGTTACTGTATTTAATGGGTTACTGTATTTAATGGGTTACTGTATTTAATGGGTTACTGCAGTCACATGGTGGAAATGACATTGAAAATTCTATCATAATAGAATCGGCGACAATCAATTTGAAATCGAATCGTGACCCCAGAATGGAAATGGAATGGTGAGGTCACTAGTGATTCCTACCCCTAGTGAGTAGGAGGAAGGCCCTGGCTACCCAGAAGACACCAGGCCAACACAGCCAGCCAGACACCCCCAGACAGAGCCATCATCCTCCCCCTGACAGAGCCATCATCCTCCCCCAGACAGAGCCATCATCCTCCCCCAGACAGAGCCATCATCCTCCCCCAGACAGAGCCATCATCCTCTCCCTGACAGAGCCATCATCCTCCCCCAGACAGAGCCATCATCCTCCCCCAGACAGAGCCATCATCCTCCCCCAGACAGAGCCATCATCCTCCCCCAGACAGAGCCATCATCCTCAGAGCCATCATCCTCCCTGGCTGTCTGTCTGAGGCTGTGAATGGTGATGTAGGGAGAACTATCTGTCTATGGCTGAAACCCCACAACAGTTATACAACCACAACACAGGTTCCCCGTGGAACCAAGGTTATACAGTTATACAACCACAACACAGGTTCCCCGTGGAACCAAGGTTATACAGTTATACAACCACAACACAGGTTCCCCGTGGAACCAAGGTTATACAGTTATACAACCACAACACAGGTTCCCCGTGGAACCAAGGTTATACAGTTATACAACCACAACACAGGTTCCCCGTGGAACCAAGGTTATACAGTTATACAACCACAACACAGGTTCCCCGTGGAACCAAGGTTATAGTTATACAACCACAACACGCGTTCCCAATGGAACCGAGGTTATACAACAACAACACAGGTTCCCCGTGGAACCAAGGTTATACAGTTATACAACCACAACACACATTCCCAATGGAGCCAAGGTTATAGAGTACAGTTGTACTATAGACTAGCACACATGTCCCTATGGAACAAAGGGATGGTCCTGCGTCAGGGAGGAGGGGAAGAGAGGAGGAAGACGGGGGAGATGTCTGTCTTTAACATCCCCCCCCAAGCACGCGCACACACACACACACACACACACACACACACACACACACACACACACAAGGGGCAGGGTGGGGGGAGGAGAATTTTTGTAGGTCACCTAATTGGGTCAGTGGGCAATTCATTAGTGCGTTTGGATAAGACAATAGACCCTGGCTGTGGGCTGAGGTTTTCCAGGGAGACTGAGTGAAGAGGAGAGGAGGGGTGGATGAGGAGGAGAGGAGGGGTGGATGAGGAGGAGAGGAGGGGTGGATGAGGAGAGGAGGGGTGG
>NC_140253.1:19998218-20018218 GCF_949987555.1 Borostomias antarcticus
CCCCCTCCTCTCTCTCCCCCGTCTCTGCATGTCCCCCCAGCCCCCTCCTCTCTCTCCCCCGTCTCTGCCTGTCCCCCCCGCCCCCTCCTCTCTCTCCCCCGTCTCTGCCTGTCCCCCCCGCCCCGCTCCTCTCTCTCCCCCGTCTCTGCCTGTCCCCCCAGCCCCCCTCCCATCTCTCCCCCGTCTCTGCCTGTCCCCCCAGCCCCGCTCCTCTCTCTCCCCCGTCTCTGCCTGTCCCCCCAGCCCCGCTCCCATCTCTCCCCCGTCTCTGCCTGTCCCCCCGCCCCGCTCCCATCTCTCCCCCGTCTCTGCCTGTCCCCCCAGCCCCCCTCCTCTCTCTCCCCCGTCTCTGCCTGTCCCCCCAGCCCCGCTCCTCTCTCTCCCCCGTCTCTGCCTGTCCCCCCAGCCCCCTCCCATCTCTCCCCCGTCTCTGCCTGTCCCCCCAGCCCCACTCCTCTCTCTCCCCCGTCTCTGCCTGTCCCCCCAGCCCCGCTCCCATCTCTCCCCCGTCTCTGCCTGTCCCCCCAGCCCCGCTCCCATCTCTCCCCCGTCTCTGCCTGTCCCCCCAGCCCCCCTCCTCTCTCTCCCCCGTCTCTCCCTGTCCCCCCAGCCCCCTCCTCTCTCTCCCCCGTCTCTGCCTGTCCCCCCAGCCCTGCTCCCATCTCTCCCCCGTCTCTGCCTGTCCCCCCAGCCCCCTCCTCTCTCTCCCCCGTCTCTGCCTGTCCCCCCAGCCCCGCTCCTCTCTCCCCCGTCTCTCTTCTTCTTCACGTCATATAGAAAGCTATAGAAACAGGACAAACCCCTTGAGACGGATCATGAGGGTGTCCCAAAAAACTCTTCTGACGCCCCCCCTTTGTCTCTCTGCCCCCCCCCCCCCCTCTCTCTCCGCAGGTCCCCACAAGCACCAGAGCGCCGTGACGTGCCTGCAGTTCAACAAGAACTTTGTGATCACCAGCTCTGACGACGGCACGGTCAAGCTGTGGGACCTGCGGACGGGCGAGTTCATCCGCAACCTGGTGACCCTGGAGAGCGGGGGCAGCGGCGGCGTGGTGTGGCGCATCCGCGCCTCCAACACCAAGCTGGTGTGCGCCGTGGGCAGCCGCAACGGCACGGAGGAGACCAAACTGCTGGTGCTGGACTTTGACGTGGACATGAAGTGAGGCGCTGGGGTTGGGGTGGGGGGGGGGGGGGGGGGGGGGGGGGGGGAGGGGGCAAGAGGGGGGAGGGGAGGAGGAGGGAGAGGGGCAGGAGAGGTAAGGGCTGGAGACTCTTCATACCAGCCTCATACGGGGCACCCCCTCTCCCTTCCCTCCTCATCGGTGTCTGCCCCTTCCCCCGGTGGTGAATGTTACTGACGAACGCCGGCTGGCGCCCGCGTCTCGTCCGGACCCACCGCGCCCCTGCTTTTGACTCCTCCCACCACCTGCAGGGGGTGGAGTCAGAGGACGTGGCGGTGAAGGCGGACGAGGGCCGCGAACGGGCGTGGCTCGCACACACACCTCCGCAAGTGGCCCGGGGGGGAGGAAGGGGGAGGGACTTGTGGCTCGTCCGGCGCGGAGGAAGACGGAACTCTTGGACAGTGACTCCGCCGTCGTGGCCAGGGGCAGCTTCGCACAGAGACTTGTTCACTCAAGCCTGACACAAAACGTTCAGATGTATAAAGATATATTATTTTTTAATCCCACCCCCACATAAACAGCCAACCATCAAATGGATAAACAACACTGTATACAGTACGCGGCAAAAGACTGAGGGAGTTGTCAGAGGGAGGGTTCAGTGTTGAGGTTTTAATGGTGAACACACGTTAAGTAAAGGGGGCTCACGTTCAGAGGGAGGGAGACCCGGCCAGCCCGGCCCGAGTTCAGGCCCAACACCGTCTCTCTTCTCATTGGCCACTTCACTCTCCACCTTCTCCCACTTTCCTGATTTTTCCTTCAAAAACACACAACTGTGAATTTCACTTCATTTTGTTTTAGTTTGTTGTCAACTCAAAGGGTTTCTTTCACTTTTCGCTTGCCGTTGTCAACAGCAACGAGTCCCAGTATTACACTTTCTTAGCCATCATATGCTCACCACATGTTTGTTTGTGTTTGTTTGGGTTGTCGTTCCTTCCTTTCTTTCTTTTCTTCTAGCTGGAGTGTGGAGTGTCGCCTTCCAGAGAGATGTGATACTGTCCTGTGTTTTTCAAAGAGTCTGTCCGGGTTCCTTTCCCCAAGGGTGGTGTTAGGTTGGCGGTGAGAACCCAGAGCTCCACAGAACAGCGCCCCCTTTCTCTCATCCCTAGTACTGTTCTCCCCGGTGGCCAAACTGTCTTTATGCTGCTAGATGAACGGAGAGAGGAAAAGAGATGGAACTTTCTACTCGCTGTGACGTTTTAGTCCCAGACTAAATTCCAAAATTGACTCTGATACAATAAAGTTCTGACTTTTTGAAAAGACACACACTCACATGAAAAAAGAGCGACGTGACGAAAGATAAGCAACCAACCATTATTTTTCTCTTTTTCTGTTTGTTTGTCTTGGTTTCATTTTGTTTTTGCCACTGAAACTTGAGCCAAACGTGCCTCTAGGAGGCTGAGAGGAGAGAGTGTGTCTGACAGACAAAGACAGAGAACAACCCAGGGGATGTCAAGTGTGTGCTAGCGTGTGTGTTTGTGTGCTAGCGTGTGTTAGTGTGTGTGTGTGTGTTTGCACGTGTGGGTGGGTGTTAACGTGTGTGTGCGTTTTTGGGCGACATTGTAAACACATTCCTTGGGACAAATCTCTATCAGTCTGTTGTGGACTGGCAAAGAGAAAAAGGAAACACAAGATGAAGGTTTTGGTTTTACTAGAGGAAGAAGACCTGTCCATATCCACACGCGCTGCTTGTTCCTCTCAGCCATGTCTGGAGCAACAACGGACACAGGAAAGCGTACTGACAAGTAGTCCACGCCAGGAGAGTCTTAGTGTGAGAGTGTGACGTGATTCAGTTGAGACTGCTGGAGCAGCGGTCTCGTGGTTCGTGAATGGAAAGATGCTGTACGGACAACCCAAGAGAACAGACTCAAACAACCCAAGAGAACAGACTCAAACAACCCAGGAGAACAGACTCAAACAACCCAAGAGAACAGACTCAAACAACCCAAGAGAACAGACTCAAACAACCCAAGAGAACAGACTCAAACAACCCAAGAGAACAGACTCAAACAACCCAGGAGAACAGACTCAAACAACCCAAGAGAACAGACTCAAACAACCCAAGAGAACAGACTCAAACAACCCAAGAGAACAGACTCAAACAACCCAAGAGAACAGACTCAAACAACCCAAGAGAACAGACTCAAACAACCCAAGAGAACAGACTCAAACAACCCAAGAGAACAGACTCAAACAACCCAAGAGAACAGACTCAAACAACCCAAGAGAACAGACTTAAACAACCCAAGAGAACAGACTTAAACAACCCAAGAGAACGGACTTAAACAACCCAGGAGAACAGACAACAACATTGTAGCCAAACAAAATCGTCTCAATCTCCCAGAGTCACACAACTCCAGCTGAACTGTGAAGTGGTATAACACTGTATATTAAAAAAAAAAATAAGAAAAAGAAAAACAATCTTGCTCTATCTCCTCTCGTCGTTTTCTTTCCTTCTGTTTAATTTATGATCTGGTTTGAGAAATCAGACAGCACAGGTGTTTTATTTTTTCATGTAAACTGCCTGGCAAAAAAGAAAACGGACAGAGAAAAAAAAACCTTAAAGGGATTGTGTATTTGTTTGATTCACTTAGAATTTTTATTTTCATATAACTTAAGTGCAATAAAATGTGGGTTTTTCTTTTTTCATTTCAAGCATTTGGGTTGTCTGTGTTTGTCACGTGTGTGAAGGCGTCTTATGTGTTCAATAAAGCCTCTTCAGTTTCATCACATTTCACCCTGGAAATATTTTCAACATCTGCAGCTCGAATCTCACCAGAGTTCATATGTTAACCTTGTCATGTTACACAAACTACGAGAACACGTTGGGTATGCTGTTAGTGTTGCTATTCTCAGCCTGTCGTCATGGATTTTGAACAAACTGTCTTTGGTCAGGGTCACGTACTTTCGCTTGGATCTTCAACACAGTTTGTAAGCAAAGACTGGTCTTGAAATCTGTGTTCCCTTTAAGCCACATTTCCACAGTATATAAATGGCTTCATTGTAAAAGCACACTATCTAATAGAACTAACCTATCAGCTAGCAGCATTCTGCAACACTAATAGAACTAACCTATCAGCTAGCAGCATTCTGCAACACTATCTAATAGAACTAACCTATCAGCTAGCAGCATTCTGCAACACTATCTAATATAACTAACCTATCAACTAGCAGCATTCTGCAACACTATCTAATAGAACTAACCTATCAGCTAGCAGCATTCTGCAACACTATCTAATATAACTAACCTATCAACTAGCAGCATTCTGCAACACTAATAGAACTAACCTATCAGCTAGCAGCATTCTGCAACACTAATAGAACTAACCTATCAGCTAGCATCATTCTGCAACACTATCTAATAGAACTAACCTATCAACTAGCAGCATTCTGCAAAACTATCTAATAGAACTAACCTATCAACTAGCAGCATTCTGCAACACTCTAATATAACTAACCTATCAACTAGCAGCATTCTGCATTCTCCACACGTGCAGCAGTTCATATTAATATGAATGTTATATTAGTGCTCTATTGGAGCGGTCAAGCTCTCCGGTGTCAACCTCACTCTGTATGGCTGTATGTGAGGCTCACGCATGCAGCTACGTACCCAGTTCACATCCACAGTGACGTGTGCACACGCTGCAAGGCTCTGCCTGTTGCCTAGTGATGGCTCTCTCTCTCTCCGGATGGAAGACGCAGTCTAAATATCATGGTGCTGTGTTAGGCAACGCTCAAGGCTGTTCGTCTGAACATACAACGAGCCTGGGGAGGTTATCAGCATGTAAAACAAGTGTCTCTGGGTATCATCTCATGCGTGGTGGGGTCTGAGGTTTTCCCAGTTATATCCTCGACATCAGTTCTGTTAGTTTCAAAAAACGAAAAAATTGGATGAGCGAGAAGGGATTGTTTGAGTTATTGTTTGTTATATTCTTGATGTGCTTGGTTAGAACATTGCAGGTTTGTGATGCAGTATAGCCTTAGTATCTTTTGAGAAGAACCAGTAAAGGTTATTGTACAGTTCTTTAGTATTCTCTTGATAGCAGACTTTGGAGGTCTCCAACAGGCTGAAGGACCTGCCTTACTAGAAGTGATGTCCTCCAAACAAACTGGACAGGAGAATCAAAACATTCACCGTATCATTAGGAAGGACTGCCCTAAACACTTTGGAATTCGCTCTGCAATTACGTTTTTTTTTTTTTTTCTTTCGATCTCATTGTTTCCACCCACTTTTAGCGACAAAATCTGGACGAATCTCCTCAGTCTCGTCTAGTTGAGCGCAGCGTTTAGAGAATGGTTTGTGAGTCTAGTTCCTTAGAGACTGGTCTAGTCACTCTAGCCAGCATACAGACACGCTGGTACAAATTAAATGGGATAGAAAGCATCCCAAAACTGATGAGAAATTATCCTACCGTAGTTCACCATAGCAACAAACACCAAGGTTTATGAGGAAACCCAAAATGACTTAACTACAAGACACTGATGAATCTGCCAACCAGATGACTTAACTACAAGAAACTGATGAATCTGCCAACCAGATGACTTAACTACAAGAAACTGATGAATCTGCCTAACCCGTCTCTTAATGCACTTCATTTTGGGATGGGATTAATCGTCCCATTCCTTAAAAGTTATTGGCTATTAATCTACCTTATATTACTCCCTCCTCTCTTCCTCTCCTTCAGGATGTGATTAATTTCTCAAGCTTATTCACTCTAGTCTCTTCATATATGCATCGCAGCTTCACAAGATGGATGTCCCCAGCCCGCGTTCGCACACAGCCGAGCCTGGCATTGGAGCGCTAACGTTAATCCTAGCTAAAAGAATGATGCAATGAAAAACATATGGACGCTTGAAGGAAGATAAGGTTGGGTAGTTCGAAGGAATATGTGTTTGGGTAGTTTGAAGGAGGGTATGGTTGGGTAGTTTGAAGGAGGGTATGGTGGGTAGTTTGAAGGAGGGTATGGTTGGGTAGTTTGAAGGAGGGTATGGTTGGGTAGTTTGAAGGAGGGTATGGTTGGGTAGTTTGAAGGAGGGTATGGTTGGGTAGTTTGAAGGAGGGTATGGTTGGGTAGTTTGAAGGAGGGAATGGTTGGGTAGTTTGAAGGAGGGTATGGTTGGGTAGTTTGAAGGAGGGTATGGTGGGTAGTTTGAAGGAGGGTATGGTTGGGTAGTTTGAAGGAGGGTATGGTTGGGTAGTTTGAAGGAGGGTATGGTTGGGTAGTTTGAAGGAGGGAATGGTTGGGTAGTTTGAAAGAGGGTATGGTTGGGTAGTTTGAAGGAGGGTATGGTTGGGTAGTTTGAAGGAGGGTATGGTTGGGTAGTTTGAAGGAGGGTATGGTTGGGTAGTTTGAAGGAGGGTATGGTTGGGTAGTTTGAAGGAGGGTATGGTTGGGTAGTTTGAAGGAGGGTATGGTTGGGTAGTTTGAAGGAGGGTATGGTTGGGTAGTTTGAAGGAGGGTATGGTTGGGTAGTTTGAAGGAGGGTATGGTTGGGTAGTTTGAAGGAGGGAATGGTTGGGTAGTTTGAAGGAGGGAATGGTTGGGTAGTTTGAAGGAGGGTATGGTTGGGTAGTTTGAAGGAGGGTATGGTTGGGTAGTTTGAAGGAGGGTATGGTTGGGTAGTTTGAAGGAGGGTATGGTTGGGTAGTTTGAAGGAGGGTATGGTTGGGTAGTTTGAAGGAGGGTATGGTTGGGTAGTTTGAAGGAGGGTATGGTTGGGTAGTTTGCCATCTACTGTGGAGGTGATGATGGAGATGGGTGCTGAAGGGCAGGCAGGATTAGGTCTGGTCCCGCTCATCCTCACCTCACCCCTATGATACTCTAATCCTGCCCTGGAGTGAACCAGGGTATGCCTAGAGGACTGTAAGCTGTACACATAGATTACACCACCTACACACCTCAGCTAATGCCATCTAGGGTTGTTTTGTTGGAAGTTAGCACTTGGTAGTTTCATGATATTCTCATCACTTTGTTATACTTAAATCCATGCGAACTGATGTGTTGGTTGATGTAGTCAGGGTTACCCTGCATGTTACCATGCTGTAGGTCAGGAACCGTCGAGAACACACCTCTGTATTCTACACACACTTGCCTCAAAGAATTTAGCATTCGGGGAGAATAGTAGCAAAAACTTTTTGAGATGCCAAGTTTGTGATTCCTCTAATTGGGCTTTTGAATGAGTTCCTGTATTCGCAGGACATAAAACTGAAGATCACATCTGATATCGCACTGCACAATACGACGAGTCATGGGCCAGGTTCGAGAGTGATGGTCCCAACGAGGCAGTTCACAGAACGATGGAAAGGATGATCCCAACACATTGATATTCTGTTGCCTGTTTCACTCCCAATCACTCAACATGGTGGACATGGCTAATCACACCCTAGCCACATGTCAGGAATGACTAATGGCACCAGAGTAGCCCTCCACAGCTTGGCAGATCGGCCCATTTATCTGTGTATCTGTTTATCAGGTCGCTGGCACCCAGGAGAAGACGTCAACCTTTGTGGCATCCAGAAACTTGCCGTGTGAAAATATGGAGCATTTAGCGTCATTTTCCTAAGTACCCCCAAGCGGTGTCACATTCTGAGCAAGCCGGCATGGGCGCCCTGTGGGGGCATTCTCTGTCATCGAGACCTGCTTTTCCATAATCCCACCAACTGCCAAGGGCAAAGACACACGGGCGTCTGAATGCATCCCTTTCTCCTCTTCTAGTTCTCTGGTTACCGGCCATTGAAACCGAGTGAAACTGGGTCCTCATGAGTCCTGCAGTAGGTAGTGAGTTGTTGTCTAAACTCACCCCCCCCCCCCCCAACAGTATAAACACTGTCCACTCTGCGTAGCTGTTTAAAACAGTGTCTGTCCCGCCGGTGACCCGGGTTTGAATCCCACCCTGGGCACGTCGAAAGGAATGGGTTACACCATGACTAGACTGATAACACATCTCAAATCACGTTTCATCAGAGATTACCTCAAGAAAGACCCACACAACATAGTTCGATCTGCGCCCGAGTAGCCAACTTTCCCAGCGATCTGATTCACAGGCAAATATTGTTACTCCTAGTAGTTAAAATCCACCCACCTGCCTTCTCTGACCTTGGGAGGGGAGGAGGGTGCAGCGTTGGAACGGAGCAGAGCAGGTAGTGGAGGTGTGAGGACGCAGATCCACGCCACCGCCGAGCCCATCTGTACAACGCTAGCATGCGTGGGTGGAGGCGTGTGGCAGGGGAAGGACACGCCGCCACAGGGAGGACACACACACACAGTCCAGCATCCTCACACACACCACCTGTCAATACAACACCACCTGTCTCACTGGGGAAACGATCACGATTACTGTGTGTGTGTGTGTGTGTGTTTGTGTTTGGCTTAGTACATGAGTATACTTTTAAGTGCTTGTGTAAGTACAGTACTTGCAGGTGTCTTTTTTGTACGTACAGGTATGTGCGTGTGTGTGTGTGTGTGCGTGCGTGCGTGTGTGTGTGTGTGTGTGTGTGTGCGTGCGTGTGTGTGTGTGTGTGTGTGTGTGTGTGTGTGCGTGCGTGCCTGTGTATGTTTGCCCTCTACAGCTTGGCAGGGATATAGTGTTTCCAACAGTTGCTGAGGAGCAGAACGCCACAGGTGTGAAAACCCCATCTGGAGCAACGCTCACCACTCACTAGACCAGAGAGACTCACCACTCACTAGACCAGAGAGAGACTCACCACTCACTAGACCAGAGAGAGACTCACCACTCACTAGACCAGAGAGAGACTCACTAGACCAGAGAGAGACTCACTAGACCAGAGAGACTCACTAGACCAGAGAGACTCACTAGACCAGAGAGACTCACCACTCACTAGACCAGAGAGACTCACTAGACCAGAGAGACTCACTAGACCAGAGAGACTCACTAGACCAGAGAGACTCACCACTCACTAGACCAGAGAGAGACTCACTAGACCAGAGAGACTCACTAGACCAGAGAGACTCACTAGACCAGAGAGACTCACCACTCACTAGACCAGAGAGACTCACCACTCACTAGACCAGAGAGACTCACCACTCACTAGACCAGAGAGACTCACCACTCACTAGACCAGAGAGAGACTCACTAGACCAGAGAGAGACTCACCACTCACTAGACCAGAGAGAGACTCACCACTCACTAGACCAGAGAGAGACTCACTAGACCAGAGAGACTCACTAGACCAGAGAGACTCACTAGACCAGAGAGACTCACCACTCACTAGACCAGAGAGACTCACCACTCACTAGACCAGAGAGACTCACCACTCACTAGACCAGAGAGACTCACCACTCACTAGACCAGAGAGAGACTCACTAGACCAGAGAGAGACTCACCACTCACTAGACCAGAGAGAGACTCACCACTCACTAGACCAGAGAGAGACTCACTAGACCAGAGAGACTCACTAGACCAGAGAGACTCACTAGACCAGAGAGACTCACCACTCACTAGACCAGAGAGACTCACCACTCACTAGACCAGAGAGACTCACCACTCACTAGACCAGAGAGACTCACCACTCACTAGACCAGAGAGAGACTCACTAGACCAGAGAGAGACTCACCACTCACTAGACCAGAGAGAGACTCACCACTCACTAGACCAGAGAGAGACTCACCACTCACTAGACCAGAGAGAGACTCACTAGACCAGAGAGAGACTCACCACTCACTAGACCAGAGAGAGACTCACTAGACCAGAGAGAGACTCACCACTCACTAGACCAGAGAGAGACTCACCACTCACTAGACCAGAGAGAGACTCACTAGACCAGAGAGAGACTCACTAGACCAGAGAGAGACTCACCACTCACTAGACCAGAGAGAGACTCACTAGACCAGAGAGAGACTCACTAGACCAGAGAGAGACTCACCACTCACTAGACCAGAGAGAGACTCACTAGACCAGAGAGAGACTCACCACTCACTAGACCAGAGAGAGACTCACCACTCACTAGACCAGAGAGACTCACCACTCACTAGACCAGAGAGACTCACCACTCACTAGACCAGAGAGAGACTCACCACTCACTAGACCAGAGAGACTCACCACTCACTAGACCAGAGAGAGACTCACCACTCACTAGACCAGAGAGAGACTCACTAGACCAGAGAGAGACTCACCACTCACTAGACCAGAGAGAGACTCACCCCTCACTAGACCAGAGAGACTCACTAGACCAGAGAGAGACTCACTAGACCAGAGAGAGACTCACCACTCACTAGACCAGAGAGACTCACCACTCACTAGACCAGAGAGAGACTCACCACTCACTAGACCAGAGAGAGACTCACTAGACCAGAGAGAGACTCACCACTCACTAGACCAGAGAGAGACTCACTAGACCAGAGAGACTCACCACTCACTAGACCAGAGAGAGACTCACCACTCACTAGACCAGAGAGAGACTCACCACTCACTAGACCAGAGAGAGACTCACTAGACCAGAGAGAGACTCACTAGACCAGAGAGAGACTCACCACTCACTAGACCAGAGAGAGACTCACTAGACCAGAGAGAGACTCACTAGACCAGAGAGAGACTCACCACTCACTAGACCAGAGAGACTCACCACTCACTAGACCAGAGAGAGACTCACCACTCACTAGACCAGAGAGAGACTCACTAGACCAGAGAGAGACTCACTAGACCAGAGAGAGACTCACCACTCACTAGACCAGAGAGACTCACTAGAGCAGAGAGACTCACCACTCACTAGACCAGAGAGAGACTCACTAGACCAGAGAGAGACTCACTAGACCAGAGAGAGACTCACCACTCACTAGACCAGAGAGACTCACCACTCACTAGACCAGAGAGACTCACCACTCACTAGACCAGAGAGACTCACTAGACCAGAGAGAGACTCACTAGACCAGAGAGAGACTCACCACTCACTAGACCAGAGAGAGACTCACTAGACCAGAGAGACTCACCACTCACTAGACCAGAGAGAGACTCACTAGACCAGAGAGACTCACCACTCACTAGACCAGAGAGAGACTCACCACTCACTAGACCAGAGAGAGACTCACCACTCACTAGACCAGAGAGAGACTCACCACTCACTAGACCAGAGAGAGACTCACTAGACCAGAGAGAGACTCACTAGACCAGAGAGAGACTCACCACTCACTAGACCAGAGAGAGACTCACTAGACCAGAGAGAGACTCACTAGACCAGAGAGAGACTCACCACTCACTAGACCAGAGAGACTCACCACTCACTAGACCAGAGAGAGACTCACCACTCACTAGACCAGAGAGAGACTCACTAGACCAGAGAGAGACTCACTAGACCAGAGAGAGACTCACCACTCACTAGACCAGAGAGAGACTCACCACTCACTAGACCAGAGAGACTCACTAGAGCAGAGAGACTCACCACTCACTAGACCAGAGAGAGACTCACTAGACCAGAGAGAGACTCACTAGACCAGAGAGAGACTCACCACTCACTAGACCAGAGAGACTCACCACTCACTAGACCAGAGAGAGACTCACCACTCACTAGACCAGAGAGACTCACTAGACCAGAGAGAGACTCACTAGACCAGAGAGAGACTCACTAGACCAGAGAGACTCACTAGACCAGAGAGAGACTCACCACTCACTAGACCAGAGAGAGACTCACCACTCACTAGACCAGAGAGAGACTCACTAGACCAGAGAGAGACTCACTAGACCAGAGAGACTCACCACTCACTAGACCAGAGAGACTCACCACTCACTAGACCAGAGAGAGACTCACCACTCACTAGACCAGAGAGAGACTCACTAGACCAGAGAGAGACTCACTAGACCAGAGAGAGACTCACCACTCACTAGACCAGAGAGAGACTCACCACTCACTAGACCAGAGAGACTCACTAGACCAGAGAGAGACTCACCACTCACTAGACCAGAGAGAGACTCACCACTCACTAGACCAGAGAGAGACTCACCACTCACTAGACCAGAGAGACTCACTAGACCAGAGAGAGACTCACCACTCACTAGACCAGAGAGACTCACTAGACCAGAGAGAGACTCACTAGACCAGAGAGAGACTCACCACTCACTAGACCAGAGAGACTCACCACTCACTAGACCAGAGAGAGACTCACCCTCACTAGACCAGAGAGAGACTCACTAGACCAGAGAGAGACTCACCACTCACTAGAACAGAGAGACTCACTAGACCAGAGAGAGACTCACCACTCACTAGACCAGAGAGAGACTCACTAGACCAGAGAGAGACTCACTAGACCAGAGAGAGACTCACCACTCACTAGACCAGAGAGAGACTCACTAGACCAGAGAGACTCACTAGACCAGAGAGAGACTCACCACTCACTAGACCAGAGAGAGACTCACTAGACCAGAGAGAGACTCACCACTCACTAGACCAGAGAGAGACTCACTAGACCAGAGAGAGACTCACTAGACCAGAGAGAGACTCACCACTCACTAGACCAGAGAGAGACTCACTAGACCAGAGAGAGACTCACCACTCACTAGACCAGAGAGACTCACTAGACCAGAGAGACTCACTAGACCAGAGAGAGACTCACCACTCACTAGACCAGAGAGAGACTCACCACTCACTAGACCAGAGAGACTCACTAGACCAGAGAGAGACTCACCACTCACTAGACCAGAGAGAGACTCACTAGACCAGAGAGAGACTCACTAGACCAGAGAGACTCACCACTCACTAGACCAGAGAGAGACTCACTAGACCAGAGAGAGACTCACCACTCACTAGACCAGAGAGAGACTCACCACTCACTAGACCAGATAGAGACTCACTAGACCAGAGAGAGACTCACCACTCACTAGACCAGAGAGACTCACCACTCACTAGACCAGAGAGAGACTCACTAGACCAGAGAGAGACTCACCACTCACTAGACCAGAGAGACTCACCACTCACTAGACCAGAGAGACTCACCACTCACTAGACCAGAGAGAGACTCACCACTCACTAGACCAGAGAGACTCACCACTCACTAGACCAGAGAGACTCACCACTCACTAGACCAGAGAGAGACTCACTAGACCAGAGAGAGACTCACTAGACCAGAGAGAGACTCACTAGACCAGAGAGACTCACCACTCACTAGACCAGAGAGACTCACCACTCACTAGACCAGAGAGAGAGACTCACTAGACCAGAGAGACTCACCACTCACTAGACCAGAGAGACTCACCACTCACTAGACCAGAGAGAGAGACTCACTAGACCAGAGAGAGACTCACCACTCACTAGACCAGAGAGACTCACCACTCACTAGACCAGAGAGACTCACCACTCACTAGACCAGAGAGAGACTCACTAGACCAGAGAGAGACTCACTAGACCAGAGAGAGACTCACCACTCACTAGACCAGAGAGACTCACCACTCACTAGACCAGAGAGACTCACCACTCACTAGACCAGAGAGAGACTCACTAGACCAGAGAGAGACTCACTAGACCAGAGAGACTCACCACTCACTAGACCAGAGAGAGACTCACCACTCACTAGACCAGAGAGAGACTCACCACTCACTAGACCAGAGAGACTCACCACTCACTAGACCAGAGAGACTCACCACTCACTAGACCAGAGAGACTCACCACTCACTAGACCAGAGAGACTCACCACTCACTAGACCAGAGAGAGAGACTCACTAGACCAGAGAGACTCACCACTCACTAGACCAGAGAGACTCACCACTCACTAGACCAGAGAGAGAGACTCACTAGACCAGAGAGAGACTCACCACTCACTAGACCAGAGAGAGACTCACCACTCACTAGACCAGAGAGACTCACCACTCACTAGACCAGAGAGAGACTCACTAGACCAGAGAGAGACTCACTAGACCAGAGAGAGACTCACCACTCACTAGACCAGAGAGACTCACCACTCACTAGACCAGAGAGACTCACCACTCACTAGACCAGAGAGAGACTCACTAGACCAGAGAGAGACTCACTAGACCAGAGAGAGACTCACTAGACCAGAGAGAGACTCACCACTCACTAGACCAGAGAGAGACTCACTAGACCAGAGAGAGACTCACCACTCACTAGACCAGAGAGAGACTCACTAGACCAGAGAGAGACTCACTAGACCAGAGAGAGACTCACTAGACCAGAGAGAGACTCACCACTCACTAGACCAGAGAGAGACTCACTAGACCAGAGAGAGACTCACTAGACCAGAGAGAGACTCACCACTCACTAGACCAGAGAGAGACTCACTAGACCAGAGAGAGACTCACTAGACCAGAGAGAGACTCACCACTCACTAGACCAGAGAGAGACTCACCACTCACTAGACCAGAGAGACTCACTAGACCAGAGAGAGACTCACCACTCACTAGACCAGAGAGAGACTCACCACTCACTAGACCAGAGAGAGACTCACTACTCACTAGACCAGAGAGAGACTCACCACTCACTAGACCAGAGAGAGACTCACTAGACCAGAGAGTCACTAGACCAGAGAGAGACTCACCACTCACTAGACCAGAGAGACTCACCACTCACTAGACCAGAGAGACTCACCACTCACTAGACCAGAGAGAGAGACTCACTAGACCAGAGAGAGACTCACCACTCACTAGACCAGAGAGAGACTCACCACTCACTAGACCAGAGAGAGACTCACCACTCACTAGACCAGAGAGAGACTCACCACTCACTAGACCAGAGAGAGACTCACTAGACCAGAGAGAGACTCACTAGACCAGAGAGAGACTCACCACTCACTAGACCAGAGAGTCACTAGACCAGAGAGACTCACCACTCACTAGACCAGAGAGAGACTCACTAGACCAGAGAGACTCACTAGACCAGAGAGACTCACCACTCACTAGACCAGAGAGAGACTCACTAGACCAGAGAGTCACTAGACCAGAGAGACTCACCACTCACTAGACCAGAGAGAGACTCACTAGACCAGAGAGAGACTCACTAGACCAGAGAGTCACTAGACCAGAGAGACTCACTAGACCAGAGAGAGACTCACCACTCACTAGACCAGAGAGAGACTCACTAGACCAGAGAGAGACTCACTAGACCAGAGAGAGACTCACCACTCACTAGACCAGAGAGAGACTCACCACTCACTAGACCAGAGAGACTCACCACTCACTAGACCAGAGAGACTCACCACTCACTAGACCAGAGAGAGACTCACCACTCACTAGACCAGAGAGAGACTCACTAGACCAGAGAGAGACTCACTAGACCAGAGAGTCACTAGACCAGAGAGAGAGAGATGGTTAGGAAGAGAGAAGAAAAAGAGAAATGCATGGAGGGTGTGTGAGAGGGCAAGCTACTCTTCTGAGAGAGAGGGGGAGGGAGGAGAGAGAGGGGAAGGGAGGAGAGAGAGGGGGAGGGAGGAGAGAGAGGGGAAGGGAGGAGAGAGAGGGGGAGGGAGGAGAGAGAGGGGGGGAAGGAGAGAGAGGGGAAGGGAGGAGAGAGAGGGGGAGGGAGGAGAGAGAGGGGGAGGGAGGAGAGAGAGGGGGGGGAGGAGAGAGAGGGGAAGGGAGGAGAGAGAGGGGAAGGGAGGAGAGAGAGGGGAAGGGAGGAGAGAGAGGGGAAGGGAGGAGAGAGAGGGGGAGGGAGGAGAGAGAGGGGGAGGGAGGAGAGGGGAAGGGAGGAGAGAGAGGGGGAGGGAGGAGAGAGAGGGGGAGGGGGGGAGAGAGAGGGGGAGGGAGGAGAGAGAGGGGGAGGGAGGAGAGGGGAAGGGAGGAGAGAGAGGGGGAGGGAGGAGAGAGAGGGGGAGGGGGGGAGAGAGAGGGGGAGGGAGGAGAGAGAGGGGAAGGGAGGAGAGAGAGGGGAAGGGAGGAGAGAGAGGGGAAGGGAGGAGAGAGAGGGGGAGGGAGGAGAGAGAGGGGGAGGGAGGAGAGAGAGGGGAAGGGAGGAGGCCACTCTGCAATTACTGAGAAATGGTTCCATTAGTAGGACACTAATTATATCCAGCATCGGCAAAACACAGGTGATTCCCAAGACAACCAGTGTGTTATTACAGCTTCATCACAATATCTCAACGCAGGGAGAGTAGTTGTCTTCTCTAGCTTATATATAATAAGACAATACAAATGTGTTCTCTTTCCCAAGTAAGTTCACTCACTACCACATTCATTTGTAATGTTTATCAAATATATATTCCAACATTAGAACTCCAGCTCCCAGTATGCATTGTGAGTTACATTGCAGGCTTAGCATACGTGCAATTTGCCATTTGTATACTTATAATCACATTCTGAACCTGTTCATGATGAACATTCACATTCATCCCAAGTTAATATAATTCATGTCCGCTACCCAGGTTTGTTTCAGTTTGTTGCACTTGCTTGGGTCTCGAGCGATAGGCCTGTCAAATGTTACCTTCACACAGCGCCCTGTTCTCAAGATAGTCAGTCACACAGACATACATACAGATTTGTTCCTTTATAGATAGATTACATAGAATGGCTACAGTTGTTTCAGGCACTATTTCTTGCGTGCCATTGGCTGTTGGTATTTGTTATATAGTGAATAATTTGATTGATTATGCTTAAAGGGGTAGTTTGGTAGAATTTTGGACATAGAGCCTCATTTACGACTTACCCATAATGCTGTTGATTGATGGAGAACATTTCCAGCTGATTCCATTCTGTCTCTTGTTCCAGCGTTAGCAGCATGCTAATGATAGCTCAATGCAGTAGAAGCGGCATTCACAGAAACTCACTTAATCACTCCAAACAAGTAAGGATCGCCAGATAAACCAAACTCCTCAACAAAGTCAGACATATCCCTTTGGAATGTGACCATTGCAACTTGTTGTGTTGATAGTAAGAGAATGATCCACTCTTCTGTTCCTTGTTGTGAAGACAATAGTGCCGACTAGTTACATATCGCTCCACCTCCCTATTTACAGAGAGAGACATGAGGTCTGAACAAACTAATGGCTTCAAATAAGCCCCCAACAGACTGTCCTCATACTTGATTTGGGTGCACTGTAGAGCGTTTAAGTGAGTTTTCTTTGAATGCTAGCCGTTCCTACTGTATTGAGCTAGCACTAGCATACTGCTAGTGCTATAAAGAGAGTCAAAGTCAATTTTATTTGTATAGCATATTATTCATACAAGCAAATGTAGCACACAGTGCTTTATAGTATAAGAGAAGATACATAAAAACAGTTTATTAGTAAATAGTCTTTAAAAATAAGAAAATAAAACAGGATGGATCATATATAATAAAAGACAAACATTGTAAACAAACACAATAAAACATTTCAAATTGAGATTTAATTATAACTCAGGTAAAGCTAAATGATGAAAGCGAGATTAAAAAGGTATGTGTTAATATCTTTCTTAAAAGTTCCCAGTTTCAGCCATTCTTAGGTTTTCTGTCAGGGTGTTCCAGATTCTGGGGGCAAACTGAGGGCAGCCTCCCCATGTCTCTTGGTCCTGACTCCAGGAACCGTTAACCCTTTTAACCCTGAAAGTACAGTGACAACATTTTGAATATTAATTGGATTTTCCCTATAATACTAGAAAGTGCAGTGTCTCAGCTTTCAGCAAGTGTTGGAGTGAGGATTTTTTTAGATTTGTTAGATATTTTTTTTAATATTATTAAATATTTGTTAGATATTTTTAAAATGTTGCCGGTGACGTGGTCGTATCGAAAGCGTTAAAGGCTCAGTGCCAGAGGAACTCAGGGACCTGCTTATAGGTATAGCGTAAAAACATGCCCGTATTCAGGTGCATTACTATGGAGTGCTTTGTAAACATCTTAACATCTTAAGATGTTAAGATCTTTTAACCCTTCTTTTATCATCTTTTAAAAATCCTAATCTTAAAATATATTCTAAAACTGACAGGTAACCAGTGTAGTGATTATATGACTGGTGTGATGTGAGCCCTCCTTCTGGTCTTAGTCAGGACTCGTGCTGCAACATTTTGTATCATCTGAAGTTGACTAATAGCTTTCTTTGTTAGACCAGATAGGAGAGCGTTACAGTAATCCAACCTGCTGCTGATAAAAGCTGCATTAGTCTTTCAGCGTCGGCCTGGGAGATAAAAGGTTTCACCTCAGCAATGTTTCTGAAGTGATGAAAATATGTCCTTGTCACATTCCTAATATGGGCCTCAAATTTAAGATCAGAATCAAACATGACACCTAGGTTACTGACTTTGCATTTGGTGTTCAGTGTCGGTGTTTTTAAGTGCCCAGATAGTCTGTCCCTTTCAACTTTATCACCAATGATCAACACATCTGTTTGCCTTCCTTTAACTGAAGGGAATTCTGTGACATCCATACATTTATATTAGCAATGCATTCTACCAATTGGTCAACTGAGCTGTAATCATCGGGTGTCACAGCTGAGTGTCATCTGCGTAGCTATGGTAGCTAATATTGTGCCTCCTAACGACGTCACATAGGGGTAGCATATACAGACTGAAGAGTAAAGGCCCTAGAATTGATCCTTATGGGACCCCACATGTCATTGAAGTGTATGGAGTCAGCTGAAGATCAATTAACAGCATCGTAAATGAGGCTCTATGCAAAAAATTTGGAACTACCCCTTTAATGATGTTGGCCCTTAGTGCTTACATGCAAACCAAAGGCCTCGGAGTGCTCATTGTCCATGAGAAGGTGATTTAACACTATATATGGGAACTTGTTACATAACCAGTCTGTTTCCTGCTAATTCATGGCCTCTTTATGGGTTCTGAATGGGGTTTCCCTCTTCAAAAATCTCTATTAATTAATTTCTGTTTGCATAAATCACAAGACGTACTTCTGACAGGGTATGTAATTAGGCCCTAATGAAAAAGACTGGTGTTCAACTCAAAGCTTGTAGATATTAATATCATACGTTATACCCCTGGGATTTGATCCGAGTCATTGCCTGTGTGTGCGTGTGCGTGTGTTGGTGTGGAAAGCCCTTCACATCAGAGGAACACGGTAGAGAGACAGCAAATAGACCTGCAGTCAAGAGGTGTCAAAACAAGTTAAAACACAAACGGTCATGACCGCTGTGAGCGCCGTCTGAGAGACCAAACGCTGCCACTACTGTACACCCATCCAGAAACATAAATATCCACTAAAGTACGGATCATATTTCCAACGTATCTGTGGAAAAACACACACTTCTGCCTTTGAAGTCTGAGGTCCCTGTATGCCGTTGCAATGTCTAATTAGGCTAGTGGTTGAAAGGCTAAAGTGGTGATGCCATATCATGGAAGTTAGACTGTACATGATGCATGGTAACGATGTTGGCCTCTGGCTATGGAAAATGACGGGCATGATAATGTATACTCAGTGTCAGTGATCAAAGGCTCCCGTGACAGGAGAAGTGAAAATAAGCGCTTGAAGTCTGGTTCAGAGGGCGGACGAGAGTAGCTTTACTCTATCTGTCTATGTCTCTGACACATCTGTCTGCCCAAGAAAAAAGACTCTCCTTTCTACAGAAACATCGAACGAGTGAGCGTGCATTTCAAATATATTATAGGCCCTACGGTACAGAAATAGATCCCTAAACTCTCAGGAGAAGCCAGTCTTCTGGCTTGTGAAGTAGGACATTCCCAAGTGAATCAGCCGGCAGCAGTGATGCAGTATCAGTTTGCTTGTCTCATAATGAAGACTTGCTGGGTTGTTCTTGGAGGAGACGGAGGGAATCCTGGGACCGGTCTACTGGCAGAGGCCCTTTCTACTGGCACAGTTTTGGGATAAGAAGAGCTGGGGCCTGGGTGGATGGTGTTGAGGCCTGGGTGGATGGTGTTGGGAGGGGCCTGGGTGGATGGTGTTGGGAGGGGCCTGGGTGGTTGGTGTTGAGGCCTGGGTGG
>NC_140253.1:20020718-20038218 GCF_949987555.1 Borostomias antarcticus
GAACACACAGGCTCACACAGACACACACACTCACACAGACACACACAGGAACATAGTCACACACAAGCACACAGACACACACAGGCACACACACACCCTTGCTTTGAACCCAGTACGTATGATTGAAAAATCTAACTGGGTTTAGTTAGATAATCAAAAGAGCACGCAAGTGGTCGATTCAACATCCACAACTATAATAAAAATGAAAGAATCAACAATGTGGATAATCAAATTATGAAATATCATAAAAATAATCAAATAGACTTGGTAAAAACCTAATTCTACAAATATGGAAAGGGAGTAATCTATTCTCCACTAGGTGGAGCATAATAAAGATTAACAAACTCAAGGTTATTTAACAAACTCAAAATTACACAAAACTAGCGATTCATCAAGACAGATTGATGAAAACAACCGTTTCGCGGCAGAAAATAGATTTTTAGAAACTGCATTCTCGGTGCCCCCACCACCGCCATTACATGGATATACTGGCTCACGCTGGATTTTACATTTCTTCTACAGGCCTCCGAACTACACCAAAATGATCTCGGTGAGTCAAACGTCTTATAATATGTCGTAAATAAGGTCCAGGTTGTCAAAAACGAGCATTGTCCTTTAAGACAAGGCAATATTTATAACCTTTGCATGGTGTAAGTTCAATGAAATCCATCATAACATGTTCCCACGGAGACTCTGGTCTTGGGTGAGCTGACATTTTCATTTGAATACCTTTCCCAATGTTGGGAGAGAGACCTGTGAATCCACAGATGAGAGAGACAACATAGACAAAACAGGAGAGCAAGAGGAGAGCGCCGCCGCTTTAGCAGCTGAGTCAGCAGCCGTATTACCTATGGACACAGGATCAGAGGTTTTAGCATTAGCTTAGCATTTGCATACTGCTAAACTGTATGGCAGCAACATTGCTTGCAATAAATTGTTAATCAAAACATTATGAGCAATGGGTTAACCGCTTGAGGTAAGGAACCCACGATTTCTCCATAGCATTGCAAAATCATGGACTGTGCTGAAGGCATATGCACTATAAGTGTAGATGGTAGCAGACTTACCCTTGGCTAAAATACAGTACATGCCCTGGTGAGCGCAAATAGTTCAGCTGCCTGTGAAGAAAGATGGTTAGGAAGTCTGGCTGTATCAGCAGTGGTAACCGCATAGGCAACAACAGGCTCACCAGCTTGTGATCGCTGGACAGAACCATCCACAAAGAGTTCAAAATCAGGGTTAGACAAAGGAACATCAGTGAGGTCAGGGCGTGGCTTACTGACTAAGTCAATAACAGCCACACAATCATGTGGATGTCCGTCATCTGGTGTTGGCAACAGTGTTGCTGGATTCAGGACAGTACATCTCTGGAGAGTAACATTAGACATGGTTAGTAACACATTCTGATAGTGTAACAGTCTTGCCGGATGCAGATGTGAAGTCTTTGCCTGTAAAAGTAAAGCAGAAACAGCATGTGGAACATTCACGATTAGCGGTCGCATGGCTACCACGTCGACACATCCCAATACTGCTTCAGTGGCCGCTGCCACTGATCTTAGACATGGGATTAACCCTCTAACTACACTATTGAGCCTTTTAGAGTAGTATGCTTCCGGTCTGTACCGGTCCCCATGCTTTTGGGTTAAAACGGTGGACATATAACCGTCCTTTTCATTTGTGAAAAGGTGGAAAGGCTTGTCATAGTCAGGGAGACCCAAACAAGGGGCTGTAGACAGCCTCTGTTTAAGGGCCGTTAGAGTCAGTCGTGCTTCGTCAGTCCAGGTGATTCAGTCAGAGGGAGAAAGGTTGCGTCCGTGGGCCAGATCGGACAAGGGTTGTGTGAGCTCAGCGAAATCTGGGACCCAGGCCCGGCAATAGTTTGCCATTCCTAGCAGAGACATCATTTGTTTTTTGGTTGTAGACATGGGCAGAGCAAGGATAGCCTTTACACGGCTGTTACCTAAAGATTTCCCTTGTTTAGAAATAACGTGACCTAGGTATGTAACCTGTTCACGCACCAGCTGGATTTTGTGTTTGGAAACCTTATGGCCATTCTCTGCTAAATAAAACAACAATGCTTTTGGGTCTTTGATACATGACTCCTTGTCTGAGCTAGCAACAAGCAAATCATCCATATACTGGACATACTTGTGCTATTCTGTGGTGGAATAAACCCTTCTAGGCTGCGCGCGAGCTCTGCATTGTAGATAGAAGGACTATCAACAAATCCTTGAGGCATAACATTCCACACATATGTTTTGTTCTTGAACTGGAAAGCAAACCAATGTCTGCTATCAGGGTGTACAGGTACAGAAAAAAACGCATTACTGAGATCAATAACACTAAAGAAAGCAGCTGATGAAGGAATGGAGGCATGGAGGGTTACAGGATTAGGACAAAGAGGAGTCCAAGCAATGACAGCTTCATTAACACAATGCACATCTTGAACAAAATGCCATTCTCCTGAGGCTTTGCGCACAGGGAGGATTGGAGAATTGACAGGAGAGCTGTCAACCTCAGAAATGGCTCCACGCTCTAACAAAGATGCATGTACCTCTGCAATACCTTCTATAGCCTCTGAGGGGGTAATTTTGATGATAAGTTGCCTTTTGATGATCCTGGATTTGCTGCTCGGGTGATGGCGCTACTGCAGAGAATCAGGCTCCGGTTCCCTCCGCAAACTAACTGGGACCTGATCTCCTCCTGTAAACAGAAACTGAATGAGCCTTTTGATGATTTTTATGAGCGCCTGGAGACAACCTTTTCTCTCCACTCTGGCATGAACAAAAATGCCAATGACTACAAAACTGTGTTGAAACAACAATTAATAAACAATGCTCTCCCTGCCCTCAGTGACCAAGTCCGGACTTCTTGTGTGAACTGGGAAACCCAACCCCTAGAACAGGTGGTGGGTGTTTTCAGATTTGCAGAACGTTTCAATCTACTCAAGGAACAACGGGAGGCCGCCGAAAAGTCAACGTGAGGCTGCAGGCTGCACAGCTTAGGTACTTCAACACCAATGCTCGCACAGGGCATCAGCAGAAAAATGGACAGCGACAACAATCGGGGGAACAGAGGTAATCAGGGTAATTCAAACAAAACAGCAGGTTTAACCGATCAGATGACCGTTGTTATTTCTGCAACCGCAAAGGGCATTTCCAGAGGGAGTGTAGGCAATACGCTAGAATGCAGAAGGGTTCCCCTTATCAATAGGGATCTGCACCCCCTCATGGAGTCTCTGTCAGTTCTCCACAGGGAGATCCTGACTAGATGGGGGAGAGATAGACAGTGCAGTAGGGAAAGTGAGGGTGTACGTGATGAGGGGAGAATCATTCATATCCATCAATACCTTAATTTGCATACAAAACCATCTGATAATGAATTGAATTGAAACCTTTATTGCCCCAGAGGGGAATTTGTTTAGCACACGTCAATAACCTCTCTCAAAACTATTGTGGTAAACTGGGAATTGCCACTCGGGCAAATTAGGGAAATTGATGAACCTGATTAGGAACACCTGGCCATGCCGACTTTGGTCTGGACCTCTGGGCATAATAAGGGGGAGCGGAGAGACGGAAAGGGAGGAGGAGAGCGGCCAGTGGTCGGTTGGCACGGACAGTTTGTGTGTCGATCTGAACTAAACCAATTCCACTTGCACGACCTGGGGGGTGACGGACGATCGCGTCCCATCAGGGGTCGCCATCGGTGAAGATGGGTAGCGAGGTGGAGGTACGCGTCCAGGCAGTCTAGTCTCAGCAGTCTGTTGAGTGAAGTTATGGACGGGGAACTAGCTGTGCAGGCCGTGCTCTCGCTTGGGTTAGTGGAGCCTCCTATTGACAACGGAGCGCTTCAGATAGGCACCACACGGAGCCAGCGGGTTCCCCCCATACCGGTTCCAACCCACGGCTCGGTGTCTCTGCTCCGACCCCTCGGGGAGGGGGGGTCGCATCGCTTCGGCGAGCTGAGTATTTTAATCCTCCAATTATTCATGTATTATGTTGTTCGTTATAGACCTATAATTGGATACTCTTACTTGTACGGGGGGTAATGATTTTATGCAGCTGGAGACATTGGCAAACTATACGGATGGGCCAGAACATCTTTCCTGTCGCAAACCCAGCTCACTTGTAGAACGGGGGTCCTTGTTTTGTGTGGGCAGTGTGAGCCGTGCTATTTATTTAATGGGCAGTGGCAGTGTCCTCTTTTGGTTTGCTGTGTTGGCTGGTGTGGCAGGCCGGTGTGTATTTCGTTAATGGGCAGTGGCAGTGTCCCTCTTCAGTTTGCTGTGCTGTGTTTCAAGGCCGGTGTTTGAGTTTATTTGCAGTGATCGCGGTTCTATGCGAGTGTGGGGTGCGCTTCTCGACGTATATCTCCTTGGCTCCAGGTGGGCGGGGCTAGCTGTGGGAGGGTGTTATTCGGGCCACCGTGGATATATGCCATATGTCTTGGCTATGAATTTTTGGTACTCATTGTAATAATAAAGATACTTTTCTACTTCTACAACCTGGTCATTGTGGTGTTTATTCTCATCCATGTGATGTGCATTCCCGGACCAAACCGGTGGAAAAAAGGTGGTGGCAGCGCAATCTCGAGAACCCATATAATTCCCCCAACTGAATATTTTGGGTCTACTTCACTGGTGGCAGCGGTGGGATCAAATCAGTAGCCTATAAAAGCTGTCACTGGATGAGAACACACCACTAGGAAGTAGGTTGACTCCCCCTCCGGTTAAAAATGAATGGGAATGAACCTGATAACGTTGTGCCCACTGGCGCGGCTGCTGCGCGTCCGGTATTTATGCCTCAGACCTTTACCGGTACAGACAGAGAATGGTCGGATTGGGTTGGTCATTTCGAGATGGCAGCTGACGTAAATGGTTGGGATGATGGGTTAAAGTTTATGGCATTGCTGTTATCTGGTAGAGCCAGAGATATTTACAGTGGGCTCCCAGCGGAGTCACGTGTCAATTATATACAGCTGAAGGAGGCGATGGGGAAATGTTTGGAGCCCTGTGACAGTGCCGATTGGCACCGAGCGAGTTTTTTGGCACGGAGGCGGCTCCATAATGAGACTATAAGGGAATTTGGCAATGCCCTGCGCCGCCTGATTGCTAAAGCTTATCCTTCTGCAGATAATTCTACTCCTGAGCTTTTTGCTAGAGACCATTTCATAAAACATGTAGGCAAAGAAGATTTGAGGATAAATCTACGCAGTGCAAAACCATCTACCCTGGAAGAGGCTATTAACCTTGCCTCGGAACTCAAGCTCATCAGAAGCTTAGAGCAGACACACCTGGTCCCCGATACCCAGGTGCGGGGTGTAGTGGAGAAGTCCCCTAATGACAAACAAATGGAGCTTTTGCTAGGAGTAGTAGAGGGGCTGAGACAGGAAGTTAAGGTGTTGCAGCAGACCGTCCAGTCTTCCCAAACAGCCACAAACTCTCAGGCTAATGCAGCACGACCACAATGTTCTCACGGGTGGGGCCCAGATAGAAGCTATCAGGAACGCATGGCAGTATGCTGGGAATGTGGGTGCAACCGGCACTTAAAACGAAACTGCCCTTACTTGCCAGGAAACTAGTGGGGGCGGGCACAGCTGGCCAAATGCCAGCCCCCCACTTTTCTGGAATGGCCTCCAGTGACCAGAAAGGACCTGGTGTCTACCTCCGTGCCAAAGTAGGTGGGTTACCAACCTATGTTGTAGTTGACACTGGAGCCCAGGTGTCAATCATTCCTAAACAAACCTGGCTTCAGGTGACTAATGGGGGAGCAGAGTTAATGGAGTTTCTGGGGGAAGCCTCAGCAGCAAACGGGGGAGGTATGGGCGTAATGGGTCGATGGCAGACTATCTGCCAATTTGATACACTGGCCTTGATAGTGGAGTTTTTGGTGGCTGACGTACCTACCTCTGATATACTGTTGGGATATGACTTCCTCTCCAAATACAGTGCAGTAATTGATCTGGATGAACAGAGTTGCAGCCTCATGGGTAAGAAATTACCATTGATTCCCGCCAATGAGATGAGCAAGCCTCAAGCAGTTACAGTCTGCACTGACACTGTGGTGGGCCCTCGCCGTGAGGTTATCATCCCCGGAGCAGTGGAGGGTCTCCTGGGAGGATGTGCTGCCGGCATGCTTGAGCCCTCTTCCTCTTTAGCTAAACACTATGATGTGTTGGTAGCTCGAGTTGTGTGCCAGGTAGACCAAAGGGTTATGCCAGTGAGGGTTATTAATGTGACTGAGAACGAATTAATCTTGAAACGGGGCACAAAAATTGGCACCCTCTTTACAGATGTCACTATACTACAAGGGGCCGTAGGTGTTGGGGAGGGAATATAGCCCCACTTGGTCTGTTGACGCACTAGTGGCACAATTCGGGGTGGAGGAGAAAGATTTATCACCCACAGAACTTTGTTCAGTTAGGGACCTCCTGCTGTTTCCATTTTTAGCACAGGGGAGACAGACCAGGGCAGAACCCACCTTACTCTACACCAAATAGACACAGGGGACGCTAGGCGCATTAAAGTGGCACCGCGCCGGGTCCCTCCCACCTCCAGCAGGAAGTTACAGACCACCTCAAACAAATGCAGGATAACGGGATGATATGGCCCTCCTGTAGTCCATGGGCAGCTCCCTTGGTGCCCGTGAGAAATGGTGGTAGTTGGATGGTAGTTTACGTTTTTGTGTAGACTACAGGAAGTTAAATGATGTGACAGTGACGCATGCGTACCCCCTCCCTAGAATCGACGATGCTCTTGATAGCCTAGCCAATGCCCGCTTGTTTTCCACTCTTGATCTTGCTAGCGGTTATTGGCAGGTGGAGGTGGACCCTAAAGACAAGCCTAAAACAGCTTTTACAACAAGGCAGGGGCTCTTCGAATTTAATGTTCTAAGTTTTGGTCTTTGTAATGCCCCGAGTACATTCCAGCGCTTAAAGGACAATGCTCGTTTTTGACAACCTGGACCTTATTTACGACATATTATAAGAAGTTTGACTCACCGAGATCACTTTTGTGTAGTTCGGAGGCCTGTAGAAGAAATTTAAAATCCAGCGCGAGCCAGTATATCCATGTAATGGCGGTGGTCGGGGCAACGAGAATGCAGTTTCTCAAAATCTATTTTCGGCCGCTAAACGGTTGTTTTCATCAATCAGATTGGATGAATCGACAGTTGAGATTCCTCAAAGCGAGGCATTGTTGTGGTTTTCAAATACGGGGTCTTTAGCCTCTGTAATATGATCTTTACACGCCTTTCCCCACTTGCTCCAGCACGCATGCGCACAGGCCAGCGCGCAGACTGGCTATTCTCCAGCTACACTCGCGGCTCAAAACGATATGGACGTCCGTCATATTCTAATTCATTTTCTAGATCCTCTAAATCTGACAAATATTCAGCCATATTGCACACAATATTCTAGGCACCAACAATCCGATCGTAGCGCAGAGAATGTGAGCCGTGTTAGTAGCCGGAGAATAGCCAGTCTGCGCGCTGGCCTGTGCGCATGCGTGCTGGAGCAAGTGGGGAAAGGCGTGTAAAGATCATATTACAGAGGCTAAAGACCCCGTATTTGAAAACCACAACAATGCCTCGTGGTGTCCTCACCATGACAGGAAGGATCACACCTCAGACTTCCCGTTTGGCCTAGGCCATTGTTCCATTGTCTATATTCAAAGTGTACCGCGCTTTCTCTATAACTCTTGACCATTGTTGATGATGCCTGCCATTTAATATGACGTGTACAGATGGGTTAGCCAATCACATCCCTGGAAGCATCATACCTGTGTATTGCTTTGAATATAAGGCCGCGCAAGACCAGACTGCGGGACTTCTGCTGGATACCACTTATGTGTGTCTCCTCTTGCGCTCGTTTTCTCAATAAACCAGACTTGACCTCTTTGAGCGAACTTTGGCAAATCACCCAGCAGAAAGGGATGCCTTAGGAAAAGTAATAGCCAAATTAGACTGAATGTTACCATCACTAAAAGAGGCCCCTGCAGGAGTATTGCTATGACAATAATAACCTGGAGGGGGCGATATCTGAGACATCCAAGGAGTTTGGGGGAAGGGGGCACTGAAAGGAGTACCAGCTAAAGGCAAGGGAGTTGACACCTGAGACGTAGCAGGCGCAGAGGTGACAGATGAATGAACAGCAGGAGGAGATGTGAATTGTAACGCTGCAGGAGCAGGGGGTGTGGCTTGAACCAAGGAGGTTGGATATGGGGCAACAGCTGGTTGTACCTGAGGTGTTGGAACCGGAGGAGGGGGGGGCGGAACAGGGACTGGAGGAGGGGTGGGGGCCTGCTGAATAGGGGCCGGAGGGAGGACTGGGGGAGCCTGTGGGCCTTGAATGGGGGCTGCCGCATGTGGATTAGAAATATAGCCGACAAGATTCTAACAGATTGTCATTGTCTGAAGGAGGAATTCACTTTTTGAACATAAACAGCTTTAGCAGTGACAGAGTTCTTAATAGCTTCCCTTTTGTTGCGGGCAGTTTCAGCTCTATAAAGAGAGTTATTCGCAGTCGTCTCCCAGGCAGCAAAATGAGACCAGTTTATGGCATTCTGTGGTTTCATCCCCAACTTAGTTAACTGAAACTTCTCAACTGTCCCTTCACTTCTCCTACCAACTTAACAGATAAGGTAACTGACACAGGGGGAAAATCACTATATTGAGCCCATAATGCAATGTGTTCACATACAGTAGGCCCACATTTTAATGCAACTACCTTGGCAGCGCCAAGAAAAGGTTCCCGCTGTGAACTAGGAGTAGCTCCCATCTTACAAAGAAAGAAAGAGAACAAAATACAAACAATTTGTCAAAATTACAGTAAATAAGACTAGACACGTTCACTCAACCAATCACTGTGTTTTTTTAATTTTTATATATATTTTTTTTTTTTTAAATATTCATGTTATAAATCCTTTTTTTTTCTTTCTCCAATTCCTCAACAAAATGGCAAGAGTCAAAAAACTAGCCAAGAAGTGTTCAACAAAATGGCGGACTCACGAGGCAAAACAGGAAGTCTCTCACTTTTTTTTTTACACAGGCAGCGAAATTGGAAGTCACCACGTGTTCACAAAGGAAAGTTGAACTAGCTAGTATAGCTTTGAACCAACAGAAGAAACAGCTAACAAAAGGAACAAAGAGCTAACAGAGAAGATAGGTAGCTTGGTGCAGAACAAAAGAACAAAGGCTGAGCACAGAGTGCCGTAAAAATCTAAAATAACCCCAAAACTAACACAAAACAAAGCCAGCACAACAGCAGACACTTAAACACAAAACGTAGCCAGCATATACATAAGTTTAACACTAAACAAAAACCCAGAAAACAGGATCGCAAATCCCAATACAAGAAAGAGAATCTAGACAAACAGAACTAACAAAACTCAACAAACAAAACAAAACAAAATGAAAACAAGGCCTCCTCGTCTTACTTAGCTAATCACTGGGGGCTTCAAACCAACTCTCGAAGTTAGACAGCCATCTCCATGTTTATGTCCTTCACAAACAGGAGTAGAAAACAAAAATAAGAAGCCTAAATGCCAAGGCCCATCGAGTCGCACAACACCACGACACGGATCCCAAAATAAAAGTTAATAAAAGATTAGGCTTTTCGAGCTATGAACGCTGTTAGTACTTCACCATTTAGAACAGAAACGTTGTGAATGCTTCGCTAACAAAAAACCCAAACCCTGGTTAGTTCTATACAGGTTTTTTAAGCGGGTATGCAGCTCAACAGCCGGCTTAGCAACAACCAGGATACACGTGTGATAGTAACAACCGGCGCAAATAAAACTATGGTCAATGTCCATACAGCTGAAAAAACAACGTACCACTATGATTAAGATTCACAACGTACCAGGGGCCTCATTTATAAACATTGCGTAAAATCCACGTAACTAAGTTAGCTTATGAGTACTAAAATATACGCACAAAAAATCTCAGATTTATAAAACGCTGCGTATCACAACCCATGTTCACTCAGGCCACGCCAACGCCAGCTGCCCTTTATAAATCACAATCAACACTTAACTTGGCGCACGTGAACGCGCGCTCTGATCACACCCCAATTAACGCCCACAATTGCCTATAAATGGTCAGTTACGCCTATATACGCCTGTATACGCCTATACATATGCAACAACAATGGAGCCGAGTGCAAAAGGCAGAAAGAGAAAGATACATTTTACCGATGCCAGGTGGAGGTATTGGTCAACGAGGTAGAGACGCCGCAAAAGGATCTTTTCGGAACGATGATTTCACATGTGCACGACTGATAAGAGCACCTTTTAGGCCTGAGTGGTCCCATTTAGACTAAAATGAATTATCTATCATGCAGGCTATATTGGCATTCGTTTAGTGCGGTAGGCCTTATTAGGTGGCTGCTTATATCCAAACTGATCATCATTATAAGCCTATAGTGTTGTTGCATGGGTAATGGGGTTTGGATCTATATTGCACGTAACCTAATGCTTCACAGGGTGGCCCATGAATAAAAGGCCTGACTTATCAATGTATAAACGGGTCAATTTACAATGACATCCATAACAATGCAAACATGTAGGCCTACTTAAGGCAAGTATCCCCAAAGTAACTGTACGACAGATCTGAGGGTTCTTTGCAGCAGCCAATTTGTGTATTTTCCGGGATATCATGCATTTTACATACTTTCTTAAAACATTCTGTAGGCATATAGAAGCTGCGTGTTCTAATGGATGTTGCGGGATAGCCAAGCACATATTAGAACATCTGTGCCAAGTCCCGGCATATCCAAGGCCCCGTGCGTCATGGCCTACTATAATCCAGCTATATTAGTGCCTATATCGAGGTCTTGTAAATATATGGGGTCCATGGATGAGTTTCATGTGATTCTATAAAGCGTAATTATAGCTACACACATGACGATTCGGAAAATTAATAATCTAACTTGCTCCCTTGTGTTCTTACAACTTGGAGACGCATCACCTCCGCTGTTTTGCGCACAGCTAATTCTACCAAAGCGGCATGTGAGCATTGGGATGACATGCGTTTTTAGGCCCACATTCCTCGCATGCCTGCTACATGACAATCATAAGACAATATGAGGATATATGATTATGTACAATATAGCCTAATGTAGCCTACAGTTGCCTCAAGTAGGACATTTCCATTCACCGCTCAACATCATTGTAATTGCGGCTTGCCTCAGTGGTCATTCGGGTTTACATAAAAGCCTAATCAAATATAGGCTATAAATACATAAATACATTGACGAATGAATAGATGGATAATTTAACATACGAATAATTAACTAAATAAATGATTAACTGAATAAATATACGTCAACGCCGAATGCAACATTTGTTTGGTGCGGTAAAGGCTATCGACATACGGAATCATTGCTATGATAAGCCTATAGGCTCGTGTCGTGTTGTGTTATCAACGTAATGTGGCTTTTATTCATAGGCTACTGCCCGTGATGTTGATTCCGTTTAAACTGTGCGACACATTGGAGGGTTTCTTGCAGCGACCGATGTATTTATTATTCAATATGTCATGTGTTTCGCAGACTTTCCCGAGTTTCATCCCTCTGCCATCGGAGTCGCGTTTTCCCCTTTCTCCAGAAACGTGCTTATCGTAGTTAAAGGAGGGTCGGAGTGTGCGTAGAATTACGCACCTTTCCGCCAACTTATCGCTCAGCTCGTTTTTTATAAATACCGAAAGTTGCGTAGAAAGTTGATCAGCATGGGTTACGCACGCTTTTGCACAACGCACAACGTTTATAAATGAGGCCCCAGTCCTTTAGCGAGCTGCAGAGGTGAAGGGCCCCGAGAAAACTAGCCAACAGCCTACGCTGGCCGCTCAGAGTTGTTTCCACAAGATCGAACTTGCCGTGGATCCGCGCTTCGTCTTCCGGAGCACGCAAAAAAACTGGATGTTGTCCCAAAAACCTCTTTGTTTTATATTTCCGTCGCCAACATTATGATTGAAAAATCTAACTGGGTTTAGTTAGATAATCAAAAGATCACGCGAGTGGTCGATTCAAGCTGGTTTTGAACAGAGACGAGATTTATGCTGAAATACGTTTTGCAAAGCGGACTCTGAAACAGGAAGTGTTTTCCGGTCAGTCAGAGCACTGACACTCAGTCAGGGAGAAACATTTATATGATTGTACAGAGGATGTGAGTGACGTCACAGACCAAATGGTCTTGGTAAACAGAGATTCTCTGGGAACGGAGGAAACTGCAGTTTCACAAAGGTTGTAAAACAATAAACTGAGAGAAACTCAGAAAACATCAATCAAGTAGGAAAAAACAAAAAACAAATTGGGGGGCAACACATTGGTGATACTTGAATTTCATTAACATACGTCACTATGGTCTATCACCTCGGTACTCTTACGTCAAGATTTATGTCAGGTAGACATCATACAGGTATACTATGCAGTGAAATGTAATTGCTAGCTCCCAAGTGTACTTAAATACTAATGAAGTAAAAAAGTAGCCTCTTAGCCTGTCCACAATTCTGTTGTACCCAATATCACACAGCGTCATGTCTCCAGATGATTGTGTAGTGGAGCAGCATGGCTTCTACATCCAATGCCAGTGGGTCTCTGCTGCTCATGCTTCTCCTATGAGCCTAACTGAATGATGAAAGAGGGCCTGATTGGCCAGTGGATTCTGCGCAGTTCCCCCGACTTCAATCAAGGATACATGGAAAGGTAAACATGGAGCTCTGTACTAGAGATGTAACCCCTGAACAACTGTCTAGAGTAGCCTGCTTCTACTTTACGATGGATGGATGGATGGATGGATGGATGGATGGATGGATGGATGGATGGATGGATGGATGGATGGATGGATGGATGGATGGATGGATGGATGGATGGATGGATGGATGGATGGATGGATGGATGGATGGATGGATGGATGGATGGATGGATGGATGGATGGATGGATGGATGGATGGATGGATGGATGGATGGATGGATGGATGGATGGATGGATGGATGGATGGATGGATGGATGGATGGATGGATGGATGGATGGATGGATGGATGGATGGATGGATGGATGGATGGATGGATGGATGGATGGATGGATGGATGGATGGATGGATGGATGGATGGATGGATGGATGGATGGATGGATGGATGGATGGATGGATGGATGGATGGATGGATGGATGGATGGATGGATGGATGGATGGATGGATGGATGGATGGATGGATGGATGGATGGATGGATGGATGGATGGATGGATGGATGGATGGATGGATGGATGGATGGATGGATGGATGGATGGATGGATGGATGGATGGATGGATGGATGGATGGATGGATGGATGGATGGATGGATGTGTTGTTTTTTTATGTTTTGTTGGCTCTTACTCACCACCCTGAAGGTATTTTGTGTATTATGTGTTTTGTCTTAATGTTGTACAGTTATGTCCCGGGTTATAAGTGTTACGTGTGTGTGTGTGTGTCCTGGTTGGCGTTTATCACTGCCTATTAACTAATATAAGTAAAGACCACTACTGTTTTGAATACGGAGTTAGGAAAATGATTGTAGCCTATATATTGGATGTCTAAACTAAACGTACAGTAGTAACGTGGTATGTCAGAGGTTTGGATCATCCTATTAAGTGTAGGACGGTTTTATCTTTTCTTAAAAAAGCAAGGCTTCTTTAACCTTATTACAAGAAACTCACATGAGTTCTACAGATCATCTCAAACTTCGAAGGTACTGGGTTGGCCAGGAATTTTCTTAATTTAAATCTAATAGTAGAGGGGTTGCCATTCTTATTGACAAACAACTTCCTTTCATATTTGAAAATCAGATACTGGATTCAGAGGGAAGATATATTTTAATAACTGGATCATTGTTGGGTCAACATATGACAATGCTGAACATATATGTGACAGCGGCTGGTGATTTGGTCCGCAACTCGGCAAACCCCGAAATGCGCTAGAGGGCAAAATAAATCAAAAAAAGTTTTTTTTCGTTTTTTGTTTTATTTTGTATTACCAAAGTTGAAGTTGTGAAGAACCCACTTACTATAACAGACAACAGTTTTAGGTTCACGAAATACGTATAATTAGTCTGCAAACTAAGCTCGTTTTTAGCTGATTTCGAGCCGGGCTTGGGGGCGGGCAGATCGATTAGCATGATTTGGTTTCATTGGCTATTGCTTCCGGGTTCTCCGCCCCCACCCTTCCCCAACACGCCGGCTTTGTTTACATTCAGTCCCAAGTTAAACCATGGATGCTACAGCTTTTGCTAAAGAGAAGACGGGGATGGCATCCAGGACATGGAAAGAGTTTTAAGAGCAGCTTAAACTCCAGCAGAGCAGGACTCAATCGTACACGGAGTTTTATTCTTGATGTCCTGTGATACAGAGATGACTGTATCAGCAAAGCCAGTTGCTACCGAGCGCAGAGTTGCGTCGAACGAGGTACCAGATTCACACCACCGCCAAGCATTCTGCTTTGCTTTGGGGTAAGCTGATCTTTATACTATCTGTGCTGTTTATATTACATTAACGTTAGTCGTTTAGCAGAAGCTCCTTTCTAAACAAGTGACTAAGTCTAGCTAGCATAACAAAGGCACTAGCACTAACTAACAAAGGCTAGCTAGCTAACGTTAGCTAACATGCTAGTTAGCTGAGCTAGCCCTTTGTTCCTAAACTAGCCAGCTAGTCTATTTAATCAACACATTCTGGTACTATTTTATCTATATGGAGTGCCAGTACTGTGGGCAATAGTTTAATGTACTTTCTTCCTTCTATTCTATTGCAGTTTTGATGCAGAGAGACCTGGCATGGTTGTGGCCAGAGAACACCGTGATGCACAGGCAGTCGAGTTTCAGCTGCTGCGCAAGCCTGATGTCCTGCCCCCCAGAGAAGGTCTTCTTGTGCAAGCCCCACCCGGACTGGACATGGCCAGACAGACGTATCTCTTTGACAAGATCAGAGAGTTCTGTTCTGATGAGGGACGAGACGTCACATGTCCCCCGCCAAACTCCACAGCAGCTCAGAACAAGACTGTCCGCTTGTAGATTCACTGCAGATCATCAGGACGGACAGCACTGCAGGAGAAAGGCCACAGCCTTTCCTGTTTGTATACTGAAGCGTTGCTTGTTCTCTTGCACAGACTTGCCCACACTTGCACAGACTGCATTGTTAGAATATTGAATACTGAGCCGAGTACTGTTGTTATTACCTTGAGTATTGAGCTGGGGACTGTTATTACTTTGTTGTACACTTGATCACAATGAACACTATGCACCTTGTCTATAAAACAGACAACTGACTGTACACTTTAACACTTAGATTGTTGCCTTTTTTTGTACACTTAACTACTTATGCTTGTACTTTATATCATGTATGTGACAATAAAGAACGTTAAATTTGAACTTCATCTTATATTGTTCTTAACTGCATTCACAACACAAGATTAATACTGACTCAGAGTGTGGGGTCATCGGTGAGAGAGAGCACCTCACTTGGCAGCCACTCTCAGGTAATACCCCAAGTTGACAGCCACTCTGACAGATAATGACAGATCGTCCAGTGGGGGAGTGGCTGGGGGAGGGGTTACCAGGCTATTGTTCACGCCCATTACCTGGCAGTCAGAGGTGTGAAAATGTTGGAGAACTTTGGAGGGAGATTTCTCAGCTAAGTGGATTTGGCAGTACTAGCATTCAAATAAGCATATCTTCTTCAAATATGTTCAGATTTCAATGTATGAGACCTCATTTGAAAGCTTACAATGTGCACTTTCATAATCTGTAAAAAACTGAAAAATGAAAATGCCTAGTTGAGGACCAAATTACCAGCGGCGGTCACATATGCACCCAATGAAGACTGTCCTGGGTTTATGTCTGATATGATTGCTTTATTTATTATTCATTGCAAAGGTCTTGGTTTGATAGCAGGTGACTTTAATTGTGTCATGGATCCCATGGTCGACAAATCACCAACTACAGCAATGAGATCTAAATCTTCCATAACCCTTGATGGTTTATGTGAGGAAGTTGCTCTCCTGGATATATGGAGAGAACTAAATCCTATTTCTAGAAATTATATGTTTTTCTCTAACCCACATAAATCATACTCTAGACTAGCTTTTTTTCTTATTCCAAGCAACATGGTGCATTTAGTTTCAAATTGCGACATAGGATCTATTGTTATATCGGATCATCCTCCTGTTTCCATGGGCATTACATTAAGCCAACCCAAATCATAGGTTAAGAGGGTTAGGGTCAGGGTTAGGGTTCGGTTTCTTTAAGCCAACCCAAATCACAGGTTAAGAGGGTTAGGGTCAGGGTTAGGGTCAGGGTTAGGGTTCGGTTTCTTTAAGCCAACCCAAATCACAGGTTAAGAGGGTTAGGGTCAGGGTTAGGGTTCGGTTTCTTTAAGCCAACCCAAATCACAGGTTAAGAGGGTTAGGGTCAGGGTTAGGGTCAGGGTAAGGGTTCGGTTTCTTTAAGCCAACCCAAATCATAGGTTAAGAGCTGGAAATTTAACACTTCACTTTTAATTGATACTGAGTTCTGCTCATATATGCAAAATTATTATATTATTATATTATATATTACTCATATATACAAAAAGTATTGCTCATTTCTATAAAGAAAATAAGGACTCACAAGTGATTACAGCTGTCTTATGGGATGCAGCAAAAGCTACTTTTTGTGGCTACATTATATCGTATGCCTCGTTTAAAAAGAAAGAATCTCAAAAGGCCAGGACTCAGTTAAAGAACCAGGTAAAGCACCGAGAGGCAATTCATAAAGATGATCCTTCAGATTTTAATTTTGAAACTGCATTCTAAGTGCCCCGACCACCGCCATTACATGGATATACTGGCTCGTGCTGGATTTTAAATTTCTTCTACATGCCTCCGAACTACACCAAAGTGATCTCGGTGAGTCAAACGTCTTATAATATGTCGTAAATAAGGTCCAGGTTGTCAAAAACGAGCATTGTCCTTTAAATACATAAATTCAAATGTTCGATTTTTTTCAAAACAGAAGTTCAAAATTTCTTTGGAACCATAAAAAGGGCCGGATTTCTCTGTCTACTCTATGTAAACCTTGCAAGGAAGGGGGGGTCCTGCTCTCCCGAACTTTGAGCTATAATACTGGTCTGCTCAAATTAAACATATAACTGAATGGCTTCAGGATTCTTAAGACTCTCTATGGAAACCCATAGAATTATCCTTCAGCTTTCCAACTCCTTTGAAATCTCTTCCATTTATAAATAAGTATCCTTCTTCAGGGTCGGAGAAATCTTTTGTTAGCTTGGTATAATTGTAAGAAATATTGCAAACTTCAGAAATGTATATCTGTACTGTAAAAAAGCCTTTCCAGATGAACTAGAATCTTACTTTATGGTGAATTATATGTCAGAACGCCAACTAACACCTCGGTGAGTTTCTTGTCTTTGAAATCGAGAGTTTAACATGTTTTTGAATGATTTTTCAAGGTGCCCACCCACATCCATTGTATGACCTAAACGG
>NC_140253.1:20040718-20060718 GCF_949987555.1 Borostomias antarcticus
TGGACCATAGGCACATACTTTATTTCAGAGAAAGTGCAACGTTTTGGTTTACAACATACAGTACTGTATGTCTAGTGCTCATCTGCCCTGTAATTGCTGAAAAAATAATTTATTTCCCTTAATCTCTAGTTTAACTTTTCTATGATCAAGCTCCTCAAACCCATCTTGTATAGGATGCCATGCATGTCTCTAGCCCATGCTCCATTCATCATAGAATCCCACTCAAAGACCTGTCTTAGAATTCTGCTAGTGTTCAGCCCCACTATCCTATTCCAGAGACGATCTGTAACAAACACACCAACGTGCCCCGTTAGGTCTCATACCTCCCCTATGCCAGGTAGCCAGCGTTGTAGTAACAGGATGAGAGAGAGGGGAATCCATACTGCCCTAGCTTTGATATGATGAGAGAAAAGTGTAAACAAAAAATAACAAGGATGTGATCCTTATGAAGAGGTGCGATTTTTCAACTGAATTTGAAAGCCTTGCCTGCTATCGAGGCAGTAGATATAAGCTACTGTCGTGTCCTCCAGACATTGTTCTACTCAAGAAAACAAATGAAGGCATGTAGAAGTTTGGAGGCATACAACTTCTTTGTTTGAGGTTGGGTCACAAGCTCATTAGCAAGGTGCTCCACAATGACTGTTGTCTGGTTTCCACCAGGGTGAGTGGTGTTTATATTGTGCTTAACCTTAGCTTGGCTTCGCCAGACCCAATTGGCAAAAATACAAAGGGTCTGGTGCTGCTGAGTTTATTTTCGATTTCCGAGAGCCGTCATCAATGGTCGCAGACCAAAATGCCTCTAGTCCTGTCATGTCCAGCTGACATTCTCTCTACCTTAGTGTCCCACTTTGGCGGACCCTTCGCTGTCCATTATCCAAATGACTGACTGTCTCCTGATTAGGTTCAGCTGCGCCTGGTTAGCTCTCCCCTCCTGCACCTTGTTTCCTCGTTAGTCCTCCCTGTGTAGAGCCCAATCTCACACCAGCCCTTATCCCCTCGCCCTGTCCCCTCGCCCTCCCTAAACCAGCCCCTATCCCCTCTCGCCCTGTCCCCTCGCCCTCCCTAAACCAGCCCTTATCCCCTCGCCCTGTCCCCTCGCCCTCCCTAAACCAGCCCCTCTCCCCTCGCCCTATCCCCTCCCCCTCCCTAAACCAGCCCCTCTCCCCTCGCCCTATCCCCTCCCCCTCCCTAAACCAGCCCCTATCCCCTCTCGCCCTATCCCCTCGCCCTCCCTAAACCAGCCCTTATCCCCTCGCCCTGTCCCCTCCCCCTCCCTAAACCAGCCCCTATCCCCTCTCCCCTCGCCCTCGCCCTCCCTAAACCAGCCCCTATCCCCTCGCCCTGTCCCCTCCCCCTCCCTAAACCAGCCCCTCTCCCCTCGCCCTATCCCCTCCCCCTCCCTAAACCAGCCCCTCTCCCCTCTCGCCCTATCCCCTCCCTAAACCAGCCCCTCTCCCCTCTCGCCCTATCCCCTCCCCCTCCCTAAACCAGCCCCTCTCCCCTCTCGCCCTATCCCCTCCCCCTCCCTAAACCAGCCCCTCTCCCCTTGCCCTCCCCCTCCCTAAACCAGCCCCTCTCCCCTCTCGCCCTATCCCCTCCCCCTCCCTAAACCAGCCCCTCTCCCCTCTCGCCCTATCCCCTCCCTAAACCAGCCCCTCTCCCCTCGCCCTATCCCCTCCCCCTCCCTAAACCAGCCCCTCTCCCCTCTCGCCCTATCCCCTCCCCCTCCCTAAACCAGCCCCTCTCCCCTCGCCCTATCCCCTCCCCCTCCCTAAACCAGCCCCTCTCCCCTCGCCCTATCCCCTCCCCCTCCCTAAACCAGCCCCTCTCCCCTCGCCCTATCCCCTCCCCCTCCCTAAACCAGCCCCTATCCACTCCCCCTCCCTAAACCAGCCCCTATCCCCTCCCCCTCCCTAAACCAGCCCCTCTCCCCTTGCCCTCCCTAAACCAGCCCCTCTCCCCTCGCCCTATCCCCTCCTCCTCCCTAAACCGGCCCCTATCCCCTCGTCCTCTCCACTCCCCCTCCGTTGGCGCGTTCACGCCGAGCTTCGCCATGTTAAGGCCCGTCCCAAACCAATTAGCGCGGAGTGTGCTTGGAGTGCGAGTGGACTGTCAACCCCTTAAATAGTGAGCATTGATAGTCCAAGCATGAAGTGCACATACAGAAGGGAAGCTGGAGGAAACCGCATATAAATAAAGTTATGTCTTCCTACACTGTCAATTATTTGAGATTATTTTACAGCACTCAAACTTTTGTTTCCTCGTTAGTCCTCCCCATTAAAACATTTACTAACAGTTAGTTAATAATAGTGCATTAACAAATGTTATTTAATTAATGAAAATAGGCCGGTTACTCTTCAGATAAAACCTCTATATCTTATATATATATATATATATATATATATATATATATATATATATATATATATATATATAAAGATGATTTAGGGGCAGAAAGCTGTCTGTATCTGTGTCAGTGAGAACAGGCTGGAAATGAAGCAACAGGAATCCAAATTGGATGCAAATTGGATATGAGAGAAATTAATTCAGATTTCCTCTTTCTCTGTGCGTGGGATTAGTTCTGCATTCCAGGCCACAGAGGCAGTAGAGAAACACATTCATATTCATATTCATACATTAAGCCACCATAGGCTGTCATGGCACATCATTAATCACCGAGCCTTTGCAGGATAAACAAGCTCACCTCATAATGCTTACTTAATGCGTGTTTAGTCTGTGAACATTTACAGTGCTCTGCTAGCAGACTGCATATCGCGTGTGTTATATTCTAGAGCACATGTCAATGATATGAAACAAAGTGAGGGGAGAAAGCAGGAGTGGGAGAGATGAATGCAACAGCCACATGCTACTGTCAACGGCCTAGTTCCATATCCAACAGCCACATGCTACTGTACTGTCTATGGCCTAGTTCCATATCCAACAGCCACATGCTACTGTACTGTCTATGGCCTAGTTCCATATCCAACAGCCACATGCTACTGTACTGTCTACGGCCTAGTTCCATATCCAACAGCCACATGCTACTGTACTGTCTACTGCCTAGTTCCATATCCAACAGCCACATGCTACTGTACTGTCTACGGCCTAGTTCCATATCCAACAGCCACATGCTACTGTACTGTCTACTGCCTAGTTCCATATCCAACAGCCACATGCTACTGTACTGTCTACTGCCTAGTTCCATATCCAACAGCCACATGCTACTGTACTGTCTACGGCCTAGTTCCATATCCAACAGCCACATGCTACTGTACTGTCTACGGCCTAGTTCCATATCCAACAGCCACATGCTACTGTACCGTCTACTGCCTAGTTCCATATCCAACAGCCACATGCTACTGTACTGTCTACGGCCTAGTTCCATATCCAACAGCCACATGCTACTGTACTGTCTAGGGCCTAGTTCCATATCCAACAGCCACATGCTACTGTACTGTCTATGGCCTAGTTCCATATCCAACAGCCACATGCTACTGTACTGTCTACGGCCTAGTTCCATATCCAACAGCCACATGCTACTGTACTGTCTACGGCCTAGTTCCATATCCAACAGCCACATGCTACTGTACTGTCTACGGCCTAGTTCCATATCCAACAGCCACATGCGACTGTACTGTCTACGGCCTAGTTCCATATCCAACAGCCACATGCTACTGTACTGTCTACGGCCTAGTTCCATATCCAACAGCCACATGCTACTGTACTGTCTACGGCCTAGTTCCATATCCAACAGCCACATGCTACTGTACTGTCTACGGCCTAGTTCCATATCCAACAGCCACATGCTACTGTACTGTCTACGGCCTAGTTCCATATCCAACAGCCACATGCTACTGTACTGTCTACGGCCTAGTTCCATATCCAACAGCCACATGCTACTGTACTGTCTACTGCCTAGTTCCATATCCAACAGCCACATGCTACTGTACTGTCTACGGCCTAGTTCCATATCCAACAGCCACATGCTACTGTACTGTCTACGGCCTAGTTCCATATCCAACATCAATGTGCTGTGAGGTCCAGTATAGGAATGGTGTGTTTGTGTGTTGGGGATGTCCAGGGATATGATGTAGGAACTACAGTACACCGACCATCCAGGGCGGCTGCGTTTGCTCAGTGATGCATGTGTGTAGATGGATGGTGTGATGGTGGAGGTGTGTGTAGTTGGATGGTGTGATGGTGGAGGTGTGTAGATGGATGGTGTGATGGTGGAGGTGTGTAGATGGATGGTGTGATGGTGGAGGTGTGTGTAGATGGATGGTGTGATGGTGGAGGTGTGTGTAGATGGATGGTGTGATGGTGGAGGTGTGTGTAGATGGATGGTGTGATGGTGGAGGTGTGTGTAGATGGATGGTGTGATGGTGGAGGTGTGTGTAGATGGATGGTGTGATGGTGGAGGTGTGTGTAGATGGATGGTGTGATGGTGGAGGTGTGTGTAGATGGATGGTGTGATGGTGGAGGTGTGTGTAGATGGATGGTGTGATGGTGGAGGTGCTTCACACCTCTATGGTTCACTGCTTTCCTGCCGTTGTCAGGCAGACCAGAGACAAGCGATCAATGTTTGACTCTATCATCTCTGATTCATTTCTAGGATTACCTGAAGCTGTATCCATGTCCAATGGAGCTGTTTTTCCCCCTGTGGATCTGCGTATAACACAAACACATTGCAAGGTGTGTCTGTGTGTGTGTGTGTGTGTGTGTGTCTGTGTGTGTGTGTGTTGTGTATGTGTGCTCTGATCCTTGTCTGACATGACGGTAGAGCAAGTCAGAGCTTGTTGAAAATTAAAGATCCTTGAGCATTGAAAAAGAAACAGTGTGAATATGGGTTTACTGCCTGTAGGAGGACAGACAGGGTCACACACACACACACACACACACACACACACACACACACACACACACACACACACACACACAGAGAGAGAGAGAGAGAGAGAGCTGTATGAGGGCACTACAAATCTCCCCTATGAAATCAGACATCATAATCATAATATATTTAAACTAGGAGAAGAGGCTTTCATAATCAGTCAGTCATGAAGAGGGAGAACCCAGGGGAGCTGGAGGTACGTGATGATGAGTGTTCCCCCATCACAGACAAATCATCTGTGAACTGAGCTGCAATGGCTTCTATATTGATGAGAAACATAGTGTGATTTTTGTCAAATGGGCCTAATTAAGCAGTAAACCACGAGAGGCTGTGAGTTAGTGATTTTAGAACAGCTAGGGGACGTTGTTAGGCACGACGCAAAGCAGATCATTTGTTGAAAACAAGGCATCGTTCTTCCGCAAAGCAATATAGTTCCTCAAGCTGCAAAATGGTTGCCAAGCAACATGGATAGAATACAAACTACTACAAACTCATCAGGCTTTAAACATCAATTCAATAGCTTTATTCGCATGAAAACTATTTTGCCATAAAAATTATAATAATAATAATAATACGATGAAGAAGTAGAAGACGAATAACAACAACAACAACAATACTATAGGCCTGTACACAAAAAACAGTAATAACACAACATTAAATAAATAGAGTATAGGCTATTAACATCAAATGTGTGTGTGTGATTGTTGAAGTTTAAACATATTGATGATTGTTGACATTTATTTGGACATCTCCATTAATTGTGCAGTTGGTGAAGTAGCTTAATGTTCAGTCATGTTAGCACAGCTCTTCGCTGGTTCAGGGGTGTTTGACTCCGGACAGGGGTGTTTTTGTGCAGAGCCAGAAGCAAGGATATTGCTCCAGCATCTTCACTCATTGTAGTTCGGGCGAGACACGGTGGTGCTTCGCAAGCAGTGGTTGGTGTAGGTTGTCACCATGCCAACTGCTTTGACCCCACGGGCTCTCTCATATAGCCTACCTAGAAAAAGAGAGCGAGAGATAATGAGAGAGAAGGAGAGATAGAAATAGAGAGGGAGAGAGAGAAAGAGTTGACAACATACAGTAGGATAACTATGGGGAAATGTGAACAACAAGCCTGAAAACATGACCCCCAACTAAAGTTATATCGTTATCTCACCACAGATCATTGGAATAGTCTGTCTTTTTTGGATGGAGATATAAGGCCGGTGAATTGGCCAGCTACATTGAAGGCATTCGTGACCTCATCCACCACCACACCTCCAGCCGGACCTTGAGATCGTCTGACCAGTGCCTCAGACGCGGCTAAAGACGACGGGGGACTTTTGGGGCTGTGGCTCCTAGACTTTGGAACGCGCCCACAGGATCTGAGAGCTGCTGCGTCTATGGACAGTTTTGAACAGGGGCGGAGCTAGGAGAGGGCAAGGTTCGGGGCTAAGCCCAGAGAAGCCCAGGTGCGCATGCTGATATTTTGGGGTGGTTCACATGTCAATTTTTAGGAGGTCCGTGCTGCTCTAACTGGAACATTATGGCGTATGTTTTAGTTCATTTTACTGCATTGTATGACTACTTCAACCAGTACAGTCAGCAACACTAACTGATTGAGAGCTGACTAACACAACGTCTTTCTGAAGTGTCCTGCTGATCCCCTGTTACCTCTGCTCTCCTTCCCTCATGTGCTTCACTTCTTTCTTCTCAACACATTTTCACCTCTTTAAGTTGTCCCTCTTCTGCTTTCTCCACAGAAAACTCTCTCACGTCACGAAACAGCAGGTACAATTGGTTAAATTTTCTGTATTGTATCACTACTACTACTACTAATAATAATAATAATAATAATGATAATAATAAAAAAATAAACGTTAAATTAGTATAAAACATCAATTAGTACATAATAAAAATAGAAAACCATAAAATAAGTAAGATCGAATACAGGCTACAATAAAATACAATAAAAGAGGTAGATAAAATAAATCAATTAAAAGCAAGGTCATACAAGTAGGTTTTGATCACTACCTTTCATTTTAATTTGATCATTGCCTTTCATTTAATTTTTTATTTCACTCAGTAAGTGTTAGGCTATCACTCAGTAGCTGATCGATTGAGAACTAACACTGAATGTCTTCACTGAACGACTGAATGTGTTTCACTTTAATCACAGTTGTTATAAACTCACTTAGTCAGCAGGTGATTGAAGTCACTGTTCAGATCACAATTTCACTCTTCGTGACACCCATCCACTAAAAGAGGAAAATATAAATAATAAAGTTAAAATTTCAGATCATAAACTTACACTATATTGCCAAAAGTATTCGCTCATCTGCCTTTACACGCATATGAACTTAAGTGACATCCCATGCTTAATCCATAGGGTTTATATGACGTCGGCCCACCGTTTGCAGCTTCAACTCTTCTGGGAAGGCTTTTTACAAGGTTTAGGAGTGTGTTTATGGGAATTTTTTACCATTCTCCCAGAAGCGCATTTGTGAGGTCAGACACTGATGTTGGACGAGAAGGCCTGGCTCGTAGTCTCCGCTCTAATTCATCCCAAAGGTCGGGTTGAGGTCAGGACTCTGTGCAGGCTAGTCAAATTCTTCCACACCAAACTCGCTCATCCATGTCTTTATGGACCTTGCTTTGTGCACTGGTGCGCAGTCATGTTGGAACAGGAAGGGGCCATCCCCAAACTCTTCCCACAAAGTTGGAAGCATGGAATTGTTCAGAATCACTTGGTATGCTGAAGCATTCAGAGTTCCTTTCACTGGAACTAAGGGGCCAAGCCCAGCTCCTGAAAAACAACCCCACACCATAATCCCCCCTCCACCAAACACTCACACTTAGCACAATGCAGTCATACAAGTCAATCAATCAATCAATCAAAGCTTTATTTGTATAGTATAGCGCATTTCATACCCAGAGGCAACACAATGCGCTTTACAGAGAACAAGGGAGGTGGGCATACGACCCAACCCTACATATTCCAGAGGGAAGCAAAAAAACAGTATCACCCGGGGGCCAGATAAGTGAGCTGTAAAAAATTATTCCCTGACCCCTCTCAACAAGGCGATCGAGCAAGCTCCTGGAGTATGTTTGTCTACTGGCTAAGTTATAAAGCAATACATTACATTAAATTACATTTTCAGAGTAAGAGAGGCTAAAAACATCATAGGAGAGACATGGCAAACACTGGTGTATGTCTGTGTGTGTGAATGTGCCTGGGCCCAGGTAGAGGCAGGGGTCGGGGGTAGGGTGGGGGTAGGAAGAGGATACGGACCCGGACAAGTACCATTCTCCTGGCAACCGGCAAACCCAGACTCGTCCATCAGATTGCCAGATGGAGAAGCATGATTCGTCACTCCAGAGAACGCGTCTCCACTGCTCTAGAGTCCAGTGGTGGCGTGCTTACACCACTGCATCCAACGCTTTGCATTGTACTTGTTGATGTATGGCTTGGATGCAGCTGCTCGGCCATGGAAACCCATTCCATGAAGCTCTCTACGCACTGTTCTTGAGCTAATCTGAAGGCAAGTTTGGAGGTCTGTAGCGATTGACTCTGCAGAAAGTTGCCCCCGCTCTGCTGACCCCGCTCTGTCATCTGTTGATTGGGTGAGTGAATACTTTTGGCAATATAGTGTAGATTTAAATGCTATTAAATGATAATAAGTATTATTCTCTTAGGCTAATCCTGTTACCTCTGCTCTCCTTTATGCCTGTGCTTCACTTCCTTCTTCTCAACACATTTCCACCTCGTCCCTTTCTCTTTCTCCTCCTGACTCCCTTATTCTCTCTTCCTTACTCCTCAAATCCAGACTTCTACTCATGTTCTCTTCTCACCGACTGTCCACTTTTTTTTTCCTTCTGGCTGAAATCCACATGACACTTCCATTCACTTATATCACCTCACGTTGCTGGCTAGCTAGCTAGATGCAGTTAGCTAGCTAGCTGCAGTTAGCTAGCTAGCCACAAGTAGCCAATAGCTTCGTTTTCACAAACCTTAACAACTTTCTAATGTCCATTTTAGGCTTAGTATGCTACTTAAAGTTACTTAGTTTTGATTATGTTTTGAGCTCGGATTCTCCTGTCTCTAGACAAGCTCACTTTCTCTTCTGTGGTTACTTCCAACTACCAACCGCTGCATCTACCTGGCGTCACCTCACATACTTCACTGTCCTCTCGCAGATTGATTGTAGGCTAAACAACCAAGCATTACAACCTTTAGCTATTTCACATCTTTGCATTGACTCTGTATGTAATCTGACTGAGAAATGACACTAAGGTATTAGTAAAAAAAACAAACTCTTTCTCGGGATTCGGGGCTTTTGTGAAAACATTCGCCCCAAAAGCCGCCCCCTAGATCAGCCCATGGTTTTAAAGGGCAGCTAAAGACACACTTCTACAGACAAGCCTTCAAGTGCTAGGCCGTCTCTATCTGCCACACTCTCTCCTTCAGCTTGCCTGTTTTCCCCGGGCACTGACCTCTTTTATGTCACTATGATCATGTGTACTCTTTTTCTTTATTGTATTCAGTGCACTTGTATGTATCTGATTGGACTATGATGTTTTTAATGTTCCTACTGTAAAGCACTCTGTGCACTCGTGCTACGAAGGGTGCTATATAAATAACATTTTACTTACTTACTAATTGGGGGGCAAAAATGGCAGATATTTCTCCAATGAAGCCACTGTACACAGTGTGTTGCCGGGTTGCTCAAACATAAATCCTCGCAAGCTCTCCTTGTTTCTCTCGCTGGCATCTGTGTGGTTTGGTGTGTTCATTTACAGATAATGTCTCGTACCTCTGACCATTCTTGTCCTTACGATGATAAATGAGTCTGGTTTCAATTGGCAATTCCCCTCTTTAGCTATGTGTCCCATATGGAGCTGGACATCAAACCAGCCTTTATTCACAAGGCCCTTATGTGTGGTTGGATTCAGTGCTTGATGTTCTAGAAGTGCCTGTGTTAATGCCTCATGGTGGCATGTTTTGTCGTGTCCTTCTTGGCGCAATTGTTTTGACTACTCCAGAGAAAACGTTGTTGCTGGTGGTGGTAAACTCTGGGTCTTTCAATAGACACCAGGACAGACCGAATGGGGGGTCATTGATATAGCGGCTCAGCCCCGCTCGTAGACCAGTGTAACTGCTGAAACCATATGGTTCACCTTTCACGTTTTTCAAATTGTCTGTCACCCTGGCTTAGCACAGTATAAGATATTTCTCGGTACACCAGGTCTGAAAACAACGATTGGACCAGTTTGTCTGTTTAACAGTCGCAGCTTCATTTCTTAACTTTTCCAGCTCTTCAATTTCCCTCTCATTAACTTCATTGTGTCTTCTAGTTATTTTTTCTGGCATATTATAAGACGTTTGACTCACCGAGATAACTTTGGTGTAATTCGGTGGCCTGTAGAAGAAATTTAAAATCTAGCGCGAGCCAAGTATATCCATGTAATGGCGGCGGACGGGGCACCGAGAATGCAGCTTCTAAAAAATGTATTTTCTGCCGCGAAACGGTTGTTTTCATCAATCTATTTTCATGAATCGCTAGTTGTGCTTCCATAGAGCGAGGGCTTATTGTGGCCGTTAACATTTCAAAACATCTGAACATTCGATCCAATGCATTTACTGCCTACTTTGCGCCAATGTTGTGTTCCAGCTACACATCATTATTTTCCTTTGAGTAGAGTACTTTACAACGGGTGTGTGGTGAAGTATTTTACGACGACTTCCAGCCAATTTACATCCACATTTAATTCATTTCATTCATCAGATGCTTTTATCCAGTGCAACTTACACTTCTCCAGAGAACATGCTAGTCATCATCAATAAAGCTCTCTTATAAAGTGACACCAGCAGCCCCAGTGCCAGAAGAGACTGAGATGAGGGAGCCCTGCGTCATTTACCTGTACCTGCGCAGTGGAGGAAGGACCGAATGCTTGAGTTAGAGTTTTGAACCTTCCTTCGAATGTTGCAGAGGAAGAATCTACAGGGATATCTGTGATATTCTCCATACAGGAAGTTGGTCGTCCAGGATCACCCCAAGGCTCTTGGCTGTGTGGTAGGGAGGGGATAACACAATGGCCTTTTCAAGTCCTGGAGAGGGCAGTCTTTTCTGTGGAGGAAGAGCAGCTGTCTGGTCCAGATTGAGCTTGAGGTGGTTCACAGACATCCAAACATTCATGTCTGCTGAGACGCAGAGATGCACATCACCACCTGTGTGTCCAAAGGGGGGGAAAGAGAGACACAGTTGAGGATCATCAACATAGTCGTGAGTTGAGGAAAAACCATGTGAGCAGACTACAGAGCCAAGGATGTACAGAGAGAACACCAAGGTCCCAAGAACTGAACCCTGAGGGACACCAGTGGTTGAATGTATACCTTGGACAAACATCCTCTCCATGTGACCTGGTAAAAGCAATCGATCAACAAGGAGAGCGTGTCTGCAATGCCCAGCTAGGAGAGAAGGATCTGGTGGTTCGCTACAGTATGCCGAACATTGCGGACAAAACTGAAAGAATGAGAACTGAGTGGCAAGAAGCTCTGGCAGCATGTTGGGCCTCAGTCATAACAGGTTGAGCAGTGCCAGTAATGAGAGCAGCCTTGAATCCAGGTTGATGAGGGTTGAGGAGGTTGTTCTGTGAGAGATACTGGGAGAGTTTGTTAAACACAGCACATTCAAGGGTTCAGATGGGAAGGAAAGAAGGGATATCAATCTGCAGTTTTGGAAAGCGGTAGGGTTAAGCATTGCTTTCTTGAGCATTGGTTTGACTGTTGTCTGGCAGTCTTGAAGACAGCTGGGATGGTGTCTGTGGACAGAGAGGAATTGATTAACGTAATTTGCGATCGTATTATACCACGGCTTGATTGAATATTCAATTCTGATTGTCAAGGCCAAGCTAGAATTGTGCAAACACTTTGTCAGGTTTCTTTGTTGCTGGGACATAAGGCTATGGCTACACTGGTCTGGTCTGGGGCGACTCTTCAACGCCACCGATTACAGTAATACATCCATTTGCAAAATGTGAGTAGATGCATCGCAAAGTAAGATGGCTTCACCCCGTTAAAACTAACAGTATTGGAAATTAATTAATTTAATTTCCAACTATTTCTTTAGGCTATATAAACGTTATCCTGTACCTTTTATCTCTCCAACCCCGTTTCTAACTTGCAATAAGATGAATCGAAGTGTTTTCACTCTTCCTATCAGCAGAGACATCTCTGCCCCCCCCAGCTCCAATTCTGAGCCGGTGTTGCGCAACACCCCTCACACACATGCATGTGGACCCTGCTCTAAATGGAGAGAAGGAAATGCTCAACAGTTGTGTTGCTCATTGCTTTTGTACAGTCTTTTATACAGTCTTTTGTACAGTCTTTTGCATGTGAGGGAGGAGACAAAATAAATGTTTTGAAACATTTATCAAAAGCGCATCAAATAGGCTAAGTGGTTGAGGATCCCCCCCAAGACATTCTATTTAAGCAATAAACCACTCGAGGCCGTGTGTTATAGTGATTTTAGAACAGCTAGGGGGCGTTGTTATAAAATCACTATAACACACGGCCTCGAGTGATTTATTGCTTCTAAACAACGGTTACTACAGCTATTAGAGTAAAATAAACACACAGCAATGTAAAATATTAATATTTATTCAAAACGAAGCATCATTCCCTCAATTCCGCCGAGCAAAATAGTTCCCCTAACAAAAGGGTTGCCAAGCAACAACAACAACAACTACAATGCATTGTATCAAATGGGAGGCGCATTAATACTGAAAATGGAATGATTTGCGGTCCCAGGTGTGTGTTACAAAGTATTTTAACACGGCTTCCAGCCAATCAGAATCAAGAACCAGAACTAACCGTTGTATAAAACCTTGTATGACACTATGAAAGGCTGTTTGCTTGCTGTTTTAATGGCCAAGGGAGGAACCACACAGAGCAGATAACAGGGGTGTGAATGTGTTTCTTGATTTTTCTGCAATAAAACATAATAATTAATAATAAATAATTACATAATATATATTTTTTGCATAATATGGTCATTATGTGGTTATGGCTATTATATAGTTTATTATAAGATAGATTTTGTTCATCTTTATCAAGAGTGTGAATAAAAAGTGATTTGGGATGGACTCTAAAGCCATCATGTCCACCCCACTGGCGGACTTGTTAGTTGGAGAGGATGGGATATGTGAGCCCACTGATCACAACACTGCTCAAAACAGAGCTGAGAACACATTCACTTTTCGGTTCTGTTACGGCTCTATTTAGAAGACAGCTTTCTAGTCTCAATGACTCCTCTACGTCTGCCAGCTAGGAGAGCAGGAGGGAGAGAAGGAGGAGGAGGAGCAGGAGGAGGGAGAGCAGGAGGGAGAGCAGGAGGAGGAGAGAGAGCAGGAGGAGGAGAGGAGAGCAGGAGCAGGAGGGAGAGCAGGAGGGAGAGCAGGAGCAGGAGGGAGAGCAGGAGGAGGAGAGAGAGCAGGAGGAGGAGGGAGAGCAGGAGCAGGAGGGAGAGCAGGAGGGAGAGCAGGAGGGAGAGGAGGAGGGAGAGCAGGAGGGAGAGGAGGAGCAGGAGGAGGAGGGAGAGCAGGAGGAGGAGAGGAGAGCAGGAGGGAGAGCAGGAGGAGGAGGAGGAGGGAGAGCAGGAGGAGGAGAGGAGAGCAGGAGGGAGAGCAGTAGGGAGAGCAGGAGGGAGAGCAGGAGGAGGAGGGAGAGCAGGAGGGAGAGCAGGAGGAGGAGGGAGAGCAGGAGGAGGAGAGGAGAGCAGGAGGGAGAGCAGGAGCAGGAGGGAGAGCAGGAGGGAGAGCAGGAGGAGGAGGGAGAGCAGGAGGGAGAGCAGGAGGAGGAGGGAGAGCAGGAGGAGGAGAGAGAGCAGGAGGAGGAGAGAGAGCAGGAGGAGGAGGGAGAGCAGGAGGGAGAGCAGGAGGAGGAGAGAGCAGGAGGAGGAGGGAGAGCAGGAGGGAGAGCAGGAGCAGGAGGGAGAGCAGGAGGGAGAGCAGGAGCAGGAGGGAGAGCAGGAGCAGGAGGAGGAGGGAGAGCAGGAGGGAGAGCAGGAGGAGGAGGGAGAGCAGGAGGAGGAGGGAGAGCAGGAGCAGGAGGGAGAGCAGGAGCAGGAGGGAGAGCAGGAGGGAGAGCAGGAGCAGGAGAGAGAGCAGGAGGAGGAGGGAGAGCAGGAGCAGGAGGGAGAGCAGGAGCAGGAGGGAGAGCAGGAGGGAGAGCAGCGCCGGTGACCATAATGAGAAAGGTGAAGACAAACGAGCAGGAAGAGGGATGGAGGAAGGGAGCAGGAAGAGGGATGGAGGAAGGGAGCAGGAAGAGGGATGGAGGAAGGGAGAGGGGGAGACGTGACTGAGTGCTCTCTCGCTGGGGGAGAGCTAAGGAGACAGTGAACGGCCTGAAATGGAATAGCTTCATTTCTCTCCAGCGGACGCTTAGTGGGAGAAATAGAGAGAAAACCTAGAGAAATTGTGCTGGCAGAAATTACTCTATTTTGTAGTAAAAATAAATAAATAAGTACCATCCACTTTCAGAGTGATATTATAAATTTTCTTAGAGTATGATTTATATGTTACATTTCGGAAGCCAACACAATTGCTCTCTTTTTTAAGCTGTCTTGGTAAATCAAAAGTTGCCACAACTTAAAGGATGAGTGAAGAATTACAGGGATTTCATTTGCGCAGTCCTACAAGAGTTTAACTGCTGTGAGCTCTGAGGTGAGTGTGAGTTGTCTGGAGATGCTGGTATCTCCCTCTCTATGAGTTGTCTGGAGATGCTGGTATCTCCCTCTCTATGAGTTGTCTGGAGATGCTGGTATCTCCCTCTCTATGAGTTGTCTGGAGATGCTGGTATCTCCCTGGAGATGCTGGTATCTCCCTGGAGATGCTGGTATCTCTCTCTCTCTCTCTATGAGTTGTCTGGAGATACTGGTATCTCCCTCTCTATGAGTTGTCTGGAGATGCTGGTATCTCCCTCTCTATGAGTTGTCTGGAGATACTGGTAACTCCCTCTCTAGGAGTTGTCTGGATATGCTGGTATCTCCCTCTCTATGAGTTGTCTGGAGATGCTGGTTTCTCCCTCTATGAGTTGTCTGGAGATACTGGTTTCTCCCTCTCTAGGAGCTGTCTGGAGATGCTGGTATCTCTCTCTCTAGGTGGCATTCTGGAGATGCTGGTATCTCCCTCTCTAGGAGCTGTCTGTAGATTCTGGTATCTCCCTGGAGATGCTGGTATCTCCCTCTCTAGGAGTTGTCTGGAGATACTGGTATCTCCCTCCCTAGGAGCTGTCTGGAGATGCTGGTATCTCCCTCTCTAGGAGCTGTCTGTAGATGCTGGTATCTCCCTGGAGATGCTGGTATCTCCCTCTCTAGGAGCTGTCTGGAGATGCTGGTATCTCCCTCTCTAGGAGCTGTCTGGAGATGCTGGTATCTCCCTCTCTAGGAGACAGGGACATGGAGAGGTTGAGCTGGGGGACAGGGAGAGGTTGAGCTGGGGGACAGGGAGAGGTTGAGCTGGGGGACATGGAGAGGTTGAGCTGGGGGACAGGGACATGGAGAGGTTGAGCTGGGGGACATGGAGAGGTTGAGCTGGGGGACAAGGAGAGGTTGAGCTGGGGGACAGGGAGAGGTTGAGCTGGGGGACAGGGAGAGGTTGAGCTGGGGGACAAGGAGAGGTTGAGCTGGGGGACAGGGAGAGGTTGAGCTGGGGGACATGGAGAGGTTGAGCTGGGGGACAGGGAGAGGTTGAGCTGGGGGACAGGGAGAGGTTGAGCTGGGGGACAGGGACATGGAGAGGTTGAGCTGGGGGACAGGGAGAGGTTGAGCTGGGGGACAGGGAGAGGTTGAGCTGGGGGACAGGGACATGGAGAGGTTGAGCTGGGGGACAGGGAGAGGTTGAGTTGGGGGACAGGGACATGGAGAGGTTGAGCTGGGGGACAGGGACATGGAGAGGTTGAGCTGGGGGACATGGAGAGGTTGAGCTGGGGGACAGGGAGAGGTTGAGCTGGGGGACAGGGAGAGGTTGAGCTGGGGGACATGGAGAGGTTGAGCTGGGGGACAGGGACATGGAGAGGTTGAGCTGGGGGACATGGAGAGGTTGAGCTGGGGGACATGGAGAGGTTGAGCTGGGGGACAGGGAGAGGTTGTGTAGGAGGACAGAGCGTGATGTCCTCCCTTGACAGGCTCGGTTTGATTTGTGGGTGTAAAATAATGAAACAGTTCCCAGTGTGCCAGGTGCATTGGGCTGTAACAGTATTGCTTGGGTCTTTAGCTTCCTACATGGCAGGTGGGACATGGTGTGAAACCAGTAAGACAGCGTTAGAATCCCTGTCTGGATCACACTACATCAGAACAGTTCATTGCCTGTGCTATTAAAGTTTAAACACGGGAAAAGAAGTTTCATCGTAATTGATTGTGACAATTGAACGTCTTGCAAGCGCCAGCGCCACTTATAACGACACCCCTCCATTTGAAAGATATTCTGCCAAATAACTCTGCAAACACTCTAGGCGTGTGAGCCAGCTGGAGCGTCTGAACGTCAACCTGACGCGGAGCTGTCAAGAGAAGCCCCCTGGCAGCCAGGACTGCTGCAATATTAATGGGCTGCAGTTCAATAATGTAACAAACAAACTGACAGAGCGCCGTGCACTGGAACGGGTGAGTCGTGAGCAGCGCCATGGTCTCTGCTTCATCCAATCAGTGAGCTGGATTAGAGCAGGGCCCAGTAGACAGCAGGTGATTTACCCTGATTAAATGAATCAAACACGAGGTGAGATTATGGAAATGGCCGATCCTCAGTTTACCAAACCCAAACATGCCGCTTTAGAGGTCCTTCTGCTTGTCAGTGGCTGTCTACCTTGACTTTTTTTCATACATTACTTGTCAGCAGGGGTTACATTGGGATTTATTATGTGTGTGTGGGGGGGGGGGGGGGGGAGTAACAGAAGCAGTAGCATACTACAATTTCCGAATATAATCTATTATGACCTTCTGACATGGACATATTTGATACTGGACCTCGTATTCTGTATGTTGATGTATATGTGTAGCCTAATTGTTAATGTATTATCATTGTATATGTTGTATGGATGGTACTTTTGTAAACCCTTTAAGAACCAGGAACGTCCTTAAGAACCAGGAACTAGTTGCAATCAATCAAGGAACCAGGTACACCTGAGCACCCCCCACCCATGGGTGCCTGGGCGTGTCCTATATATACCCGTGCAGCAAACAATGTTCTTTTAAACTGACCTGACGAAGATCCAAACAGATAGAAACGTTGTCACCCAAATAATGAATTAATCTATAATTGGTGTGCGGGTTCCATCCTATTTTTCATATGACAGTTAATTTACCCAGAACCCGTCCATGTGCGTATTGTAAAGAATTCTTCAAAAGTATCCCTATCATGCCATGAGTTCACTCTTCACAGCACTTCTAATCTGACAGCTGACGGACAAGCAGAGCAAAAGTGAAGAGTACCCAGGCCAGTGAGAGTGTAGAGAACCCAGGCCAGGCCAGTGAGAGTGAAGAGGACCCAGGCCAGTGAGAGTGAAGAGAACCCAGGATAGTGAGAGTGTAGAGGACCCAGGCCAGTGAGAGTGAAGAGGACCCAGGCCAGTGAGAGTGAAGAGGACCCAGGCCAGTGAGAGTGAAGAGAACCCAGGCCAGGCCAGTGAGAGTGAAGAGGACCCAGGCCAGTGAGAGTGAAGAGAACCCAGGCCAGGCCAGTGAGAGTGAAGAGAACCCAGGCCAGTGAGAGTGGAGAGGACCCAGGCCAGGCCAGTGAGAGTGAAGAGAACCCAGGATAGTGAGAGTGTAGAGAACCCAGGCCAGTGAGAGTGAAGAGGACCCAGGCCAGTGAGAGTGAAGAGGACCCAGGCCAGTGAGAGTGAAGAGGACCCAGGCCAGGCCAGTGAGAGTGAAGAGGACCCAGGCCAGTGAGAGTGAAGAGAACCCAGGCCAGGCCAGTGAGAGTGAAGAGGACCCAGGCCAGGCCAGTGAGAGTGAAGAGGACCCAGGCCAGTGAGAGTGAAGAGGACCCAGGCCAGACCAGTGAGAGTGAAGAGAACCCAGGCCAGTGAGAGTGAAGAGAACCCAGGCCAGTGAGAGTGAAGAGGACCCAGGCCAGTGAGAGTGAAGAGGACCCAGGCCAGGCCAGTGAGAGTGAAGAGGACCCAGGCCAGTGAGAGTGAAGAGGACCCAGGCCAGTGAGAGTGAAGAGAACCCAGGATAGTGAGAGTGAAGAGGACCCAGGCCAGTGTGAGTGAAGAGGACCCAGGCCAGTGAGAGTGAAGAGAACCCAGGCCAGTGAGAGTGAAGAGGACCCAGGCCAGGCCAGTGAGAGTGAAGAGGACCCAGGCCAGTGAGAGTGAAGAGGACCCAGGCCAGTGAGAGTGAAGAGGACCCAGGCCAGGCCAGTGAGAGTGAAGAGGACCCAGGCCAGTGAGAGTGAAGAGGACCCAGGCCAGGCCAGTGAGAGTGAAGAGGACCCAGGCCAGTGAGAGTGAAGAGGACCCAGGCCAGTGAGAGTGAAGAGAACCCAGGATAGTGAGAGTGAAGAGGACCCAGGCCAGTGTGAGTGAAGAGGACCCAGGCCAGTGAGAGTGAAGAGAACCCAGGCCAGTGAGAGTGAAGAGGACCCAGGCCAGGCCAGTGAGAGTGAAGAGGACCCAGGCCAGTGAGAGTGAAGAGGACCCAGGCCAGTGAGAGTGAAGAGGACCCAGGCCAGGCCAGTGAGAGTGAAGAGGACCCAGGCCAGTGAGAGTGAAGAGAACCCAGACCAGTGAGAGTGAAGAGGACCCAGGCCAGTGAGAGTGAAGAGAACCCAGGCCAGTGAGAGTGAAGAGGACCCAGGCCAGGCCAGTGAGAGTGAAGAGGACCCAGGCCAGTGAGAGTGAAGAGGACCCAGGCCAGTGAGAGTGAAGAGGACCCAGGCCAGTGAGAGTGAAGAGAACCCAGGCCAGTGAGAGTGAAGAGGACCCAGGCCAGGCCAGTGAGAGTGAAGAGGACCCAGGCCAGTGAGAGTGAAGAGGACCCAGGCCAGTGAGAGTGAAGAGTACCCAGACCAGTGAGAGTGAGGAGAACCCAGGCCAGTGAGAGTGAAGAGGACCCAGGCCAGTGAGAGTGAGGAGAACCCAGGCCAGTGAGAGTGAAGAGGACCCAGGCCAGGCCAGTGAGAGTGAAGAGAACCCAGGCCAGTGAGAGTGGAGAGGACCCAGACCAGTGAGAGTGAAGAGAACCCAGGATAGTGAGAGTGAAGAGAACCCAGGCCAGTGAGAGTGAAGAGGACCCAGGCCAGTGAGAGTGAAGAGAACCCAGGCCAGTGAAAGTGATGACGCAACATAATTTAAAACTTGAATAAACAGTAACTAAAATGACTTGTGATTTATTTGAACGGTGGACACGAAATGGTTGCATTATTTTAACAATAAAGGCCAAGAGAAAATGTAAAAACAAATGAAATGTTGATGATAGATGTGACAGCGTTGAGCTCCGGCTGATGACGTTTGGGAACCTATGTGCCAAGGCTGAGCCCCATATAGCCCCGGCCCAATTCAACCCCTGCTTGTCAGAGAGATGACATGTAGAGTATTGGCCAGACTGTACGGAGTCTTTGGTCAAATGAACACTCAAACAAGCACGCTTGCTGTAATTGTAAACATACATTTGTAATTGTTCACACCACCGCCTGTCAAAATCTTTTATATATTTCTTTGTACTGCAAGTTGCTGTTCCTGTTTGTAAGACAATTGACAAGTGACCCATTCCTCTGATGTCAAATGTAATCAGTGTTGTAATCAGGATTTATCTGAGCTTGGCTCTCATATCCTGCCTCCAGCTCTCGTCATCCTGTTCTGCTCTCCTTTCTAATCCCCTGTCTAGACAAAAGCATGGACTGTTGCATCCCTCGCAATTCACCCCTTAGAATTGCAGGCAGGCAGGCAGCATTGGGCCCTAACGTAGAGCATGGTGGCAGCGCCTGCTCAAAACCCACGCTGCTCTGTGAGATTGGTGTCATTAGGAGAAGAGAGGGAGGTTCTCTGGTTCCTGCCTGAGTCAGTCTCCCCCCACTGCATCGACAGCTGTCTCTGTTTGAGGCCTCATTACGTGGCTCTCTCCGTCTC
>NC_140253.1:20063218-20075718 GCF_949987555.1 Borostomias antarcticus
AGTGAAGGTATGGTTCAGGGGAGGTAGAGGTATCTGGTCAGGTCAGTGAAGGTATGTTCAGGGGAGGTAGAGGTATCTGGTCAGGTCAGTGAAGGTATGTTCAGGGGAGGTAGAGGTATCAGGTCAGTGATGGTATGTTCAGGGGAGGTAGAGGTATCTGGTCAGGTCAGTGATGGTATGGTTCAGGGGAGGTAGAGGTATCTGGTCAGGTCAGTGAAGGTATGGTTCAGGGGAGGTAGAGGTATCTGGTCAGGTCAGTGAAGGTATGGTTCAGGGGAGGTAGAGGTATCTGGTCAGGTCAGTGATGGTATGGTTCAGGGGAGGTAGAGGTATCTGGTCAGGTCAGTGAAGGTATGTTCAGGGGAGGTAGAGGTATCAGGTCAGTGATGGTATGTTCAGGGGAGGTAGAGGTATCTGGTCAGGTCAGTGATGGTATGGTTCAGGGGAGGTAGAGGTATCTGGTCAGTGATGGTATCTCCCTGTGAGGTAGAGGTATCTGGTCAGGTCAGTGAAGGTATGGTTCAGGGAGGTAGAGGTATCTGGTCAGGTCAGTGATGGTATGGTTCAGGGAGGTAGAGGTATCTGGTCAGGTCAGTGGTGGTATGGTTCAGGGGAGGTAGAGGTATCTGGTCAGGTCAGTGATGGTATCTCCCTGTGAGGTAGAGGTATCTGGTCAGGTCAGTGATGGTATGGTTCAGGGGAGGTAGAGGTATCTGGTCAGGTCAGTGATGGTATGGTTCAGGGGAGGTAGAGGTATCTGGTCAGGTCAGTGGTGGTATGGTTCAGGGGAGGTAGAGGTATCTGGTCAGGTCAGTGATGGTATGGTTCAGGGGAGGTAGAGGTATCTGGTCAGGTCAGTGATGGTATGGTTCAGGGGAGGTAGAGGTATCTGGTCAGGTCAGTGATGGTATGGTTCAGGGGAGGTAGAGGTATCTGGTCAGGTCAGTGGTGGTATGGTTCAGGGGAGGTAGAGGTATCTGGTCAGGTCAGTGATGGTATGGTTTAGGGGAGGTAGAGGTATCTGGTCAGGTCAGTGATGGTATGGTTCAGGGGAGGTAGAGGTATCTGGTCAGGTCAGTGATGGTATGGTTCAGGTGAGGTAGAGGTATCTGGTCAGGTCAGTGATGGTATGGTTCAGGGGGGGTAGAGGTATCAGGTCAGTGATGGTATCTCCCTGTGAGGTAGAGGTATCTGGTCAGGTCAGTGATGGTCTGGTTCAGGGGAGGTAGAGGTATCTGGTCAGTGATGGTCTGGTTCAGGGGAGGTAGAGGTATCTGGTCAGGTCAGTGATGGTATGGTTTAGGGGAGGTAGAGGTATCTGGTCAGGTCAGTGATGGTATGGTTCAGGGGAGGTAGAGGTATCTGGTCAGGTCAGTGATGGTATGGTTCAGGGGAGGTAGAGGTATCTGGTCAGGTCAGTGGTGGTATGGTTCAGGGGAGGTAGAGGTATCTGGTCAGGTCAGTGAGGGTATGGTTCAGGGGAGGTAGAGGTATCTGGTCAGGTCAGTGATGGTATGGTTCAGGAGAGGTAGAGGTATCTGGTCAGGTCAGTGATGGTATCTCCCTGTGAGGTAGAGGTATCTGGTCAGGTCAGTGATGGTATGGTTCAGGGGAGGTAGAGGTATCTGGTCAGGTCAGTGAATGTATGGTTCAGGGGAGGTAGAGGTATCTGGTCAGTGGTGGTATGGTTCAGGGGAGGTAGAGGTATCTGGTCAGTGATGGTATGGTTCAGGGGAGGTAGAGGTATCTGGTCAGTGATGGTATGGTTCAGGGGAGGTAGAGGTATCTGGTCAGGTCAGTGATGGTATCTCCCTGTGAGGTAGAGGTATCTGGTCAGGTCAGTGATGGTATGGTTCAGGGGAGGTAGAGGTATCTGGTCAGGTCAGTGATGGTCTGGTTCAGGGGAGGTAGAGGTATCTGGTCAGGTCAGTGGTGGTATGTTCAGGGGAGGTAGAGGTATCTGGTCAGGTCAGTGATGGTCTGGTTCAGGGGAGGTAGAGGTATCAGGTCAGGTCAGTGATGGTATGGTCCAGGGGAGGTAGAGGTATCTGGTCAGGTCAGTGGTGGTATGTTCAGGGGAGGTAGAGGTATCTGGTCAGGTCAGTGATGGTCTGGTTCAGGGGAGGTAGAGGTATCTGGTCAGGTCAGTGATGGTATGGTTCAGGCGAGGTAGAGGTATCTGGTCAGGTCAGTGATGGTATCTCCCTGTGAGGTAGAGGTATCTGGTCAGGTCAGTGATGGTATGTCCAGGGGAGGTAGAGGTATCTGGTCAGTGGTGGTATGTTCAGGGGAGGTAGAGGTATCTGGTCAGGTCAGTGATGGTATGGTTCAGGGGAGGTAGAGGTATCTGGTCAGTGATGGTATGTTCAGGGGAGGTAGAGGTATCTTGTCAGGTCAGTGATGGTCTGGTTCAGGGGAGGTAGAGGTATCTGGTCTGGTCAGTGATGGTATGTTCAGGGGAGGTAGAGGTATCTGGTCAGGTCAGTGAATGTATGGTTCAGGGGAGGTAGAGGTATCTGGTCAGGTCAGTGAAGGTATGGTTCAGGGGAGGTAGAGGTATCTGGTCAGGTCAGTGATGGTATGGTTCAGGGGAGGTAGAGGTATCTGGTCAGGTCAGTGAATGTATGGTTCAGGGGAGGTAGAGGTATCTGGTCAGTGGTGGTATGGTCCAGGGGAGGTAGAGGTATCTGGTCAGGTCAGTGAAGGTATGGTTCAGGGGAGGTAGAGGTAGAGGTATCTGGTCAGGTCAGTGAAGGTATGGTTCAGGGGAGGTAGAGGTATCTGGTCAGGTCAGTGATGGTCTGGTTCAGGGGAGGTAGAGGTATCTGGTCAGGTCAGTGATGGTCTGGTTCAGGGGAGGTAGAGGTATCAGGTCAGGTCAGTGATGGTATGGTTCAGGGGAGGTAGAGGTATCTGGTCAGGTCAGTGAAGGTATGGTTCAGGGGAGGTAGAGGTATCTGGTCAGGTCAGTGAAGGTATGGTTCAGGGGAGGTAGAGGTATCTGGTCAGGTCAGTGATGGTCTGGTTCAGGGGAGGTAGAGGTATCTGGTCAGGTCAGTGATGGTATGGTTCAGGGGAGGTAGAGGTATCTGGTCAGGTCAGTGATGGTATGGTTCAGGAAAGGTAGAGGTATCTGGTCAGGTCAGTGATGGTATGGTTCAGGGGAGGTAGAGGTATCTGGTCAGGTCAGTGATGGTATCTCCCTGTGAGGTAGAGGTATCTGGTCAGGTCAGTGATGGTATGGTTCAGGGGAGGTAGAGGTATCTGGTCAGGTCAGTGAATGTATGGTTCAGGGGAGGTAGAGGTATCTGGTCAGGTCAGTGAAGGTATGTTCAGGGGAGGTAGAGGTATCTGGTCAGGTCAGTGATGGTATGGTTCAGGGGAGGTAGAGGTATCTGGTCAGGTCAGTGATGGTTTGGTTCAGGGGAGGCTGTGTCTGCTGTTCTAAGTGCAGCAGGGAAAGAGCTCTGGAGGTCTCAGTGCCACCGGTGAAAGGGCTGGTCTGCTCTAGGCTGGTCTACTCTAGGCTGGTCTGCTCTAGGCTTGTCTACTCCAGGCTGGTCTGCTCTAGGCTGGTCTGCTCTAGGCTGGTCTGCTCTAGGCTGGTCTGCTCCAGACTGGTCTACTCCAGGCTGGTCTGCTCTGGGCTGGTCTACTCTAGGCTGGTCTGCTCTAGACTGGTCTGCTCTAGGCTGGTCTACTCTAGGCTGGTCTGCTCTAGGCTTGTCTACTCCAGACTGGTCTGCTCTAGGCTGGTCTACTCTAGACTGGTCTGCTCTAGGCTGGTCTACTCTAGACTGGTCTGCTCTAGGCTGGTCTGCTCTGGGCTGGTCTACTCTAGGCTGGTCTGCTCTAGGCTGGTCTGCTCTAGGCTGGTCTGCTCTAGACTGGTCTGCTCTAGGCTAGTCTGCTCCAGGCTGGTCTGCTCTAGGATGGTCTGCTCTAGGCTGGTCTGCTCCAGACTGGTCTACTCCAGGCTGGTCTGCTCTGGGCTGGTCTACTCTAGGATGGTCTGCTCTAGACTGGTCTACTCTAGGCTGGTCTGCTCTAGGATGGTCTGCTCTGGGCTGGTCTACTCTAGGCTGGTCTGCTCTAGGCTGGTCTGCTCTAGGCTGGTCTGCTCTAGACTGGTCTGCTCTAGGCTGGTCTGCTCTAGACTGGTCTGCTCTAGGCTGGTCTGCTCTAGGCTGGTCTGCTCTAGGCTGGTCTACTCTAGGCTGGTCTGCTCTAGGCTGGTCTACTCTAGGCTGGTCTGCTCTGGGCTGGTCTGCTCTAGGCTGGTCTTCTCTAGACTGGTCTACTCTAGACTGGTCTGCTCTAGGCTGGTCTGCTCTAGGCTGGTCTGCTCTAGACTGGTCTGCTCTGGGCTGGTCTGCTCTAGGCTGGTCTGCTCTGGGCTGGTCTGCTCTAGGCTGGTCTACTCTAGGCTGGTCTGCTCTAGGCTGGTCTGCTCTAGGATGGTCTGCTCTAGACTGGTCTGCTCTAGGTGTTAGAGTTCGGTTTTGGGACCCAGGCGCAACAGGAAAGGAGGAGGCAAGGAACGGTAAAGCCCGGAGGGGCGATTTAATAAGATCACAAAGGGGGATGTGGTAGTCGTACAGCCGATGGTCAGGCAGGAGCGTGGTAGTCGTACAGGCGATGGTCAGGCAGGAGCGGGGTTGTCGTACAGGCGATGGTCAGGCAGGAGCGGGGTTGTCTTACAGGCGATGGTCAGGCAGGAGCGGGGTTGTCGTACAGGCGATGTTCAGGCAGGAGCGGGGTTGTCGTACAGGCGATGGTCAGGCAGGAGCGTTGTCGTACAGGCGATGGTCAGGCAGGAGCGGGGTAATCGTACAGGCGTGGGTCAGGCAGGAACTGGAGTGATGAGGAGGGGAGGCAGGGTGAGTGAGAGTAATCACAAACGGGGAACGGGAAAAAACACTACAAAATACGGGTAAGGAGATTGTAGGCTAGGCTATACTTTACCACAAGAGTTTATGGTAAGATCTGGCGATGAGTGGAGTGTAGACCAGGTTCTTGTAGAGGTTGAAGGTGATTGCAGAACGAGGGACAGGTGTGGTGATGATAATTGGAAACCGGTGAGTAGAGCCGCGCCCGCGTCATCGTCGGAGACGAGCGCGCCGTTCTTGTCTTTGCGCACGGGCCGATGTGCTGGGCATGTCGGGATCCGACTCTTCGTCACCGGAGAGGGAGGAGACTGCCGAGTCCGCGGAGCCGGCCGGAGACGGGGAACGCCCGGCAGTGGGGGGAAACTCCGGAGAGTCAGAGCGTTGTATGCCCGGGCTGATGCGACGTGCGGTAGAGCGCGTAGGACGCCCCGAGCGCGCAGCGGGCCCAGAGGGGAGAGAGGGAGGCGGTTGTGGAGGCGAGGGCATGCGAGCCGTAACACTAGGCTGGTCTGCTCTAGACTGGTCTGCTCTAGGCTGGTCTACTCCAGACTGGTCTACTCCAGACTGGTCTACTCTAGGCTGGTCTGCTCTAGGCTGGTCTGCTCTGGGCTGGTCTGCTCTAGGCTGGTCTGCTCTAGGCTGGTCTACTCTAGGCTGGTCTACTCTAGGATGGTCTTCTCTAGGATGGTCTACTCTAGGCTGGTCTGCTCTAGGCTGGTCTGCTCTAGACTGGTCTGCTCTAGGCTGGTCTGCTCTAGGCTGGTCTACTCTAGACTGGTCTGCTCTAGGCTGGTCTACTCTAGGCTGGTCTGCTCTAGACTGGTCTACTCTAGGATGGTCTTCTCTAGGCTGGTCTACTCTAGGCTGGTCTGCTCTAGGCTGGTCTTCACCCACATCATTACAGGAGGCTCAGCTAAGTCTTCTATGACATTCAAGTACCTCGATGTGAAGAGGGTTTCCAACATGGTTCACCAGACAAAAGAGAGTTTAATGAGGTCATGTCAAGATTACTTTTTGTTTTGTTTTGTGGCTGTAAACAACACATTGTAAAATTAGGACTTTTCATACATAAAAAAGGTGATTGATATTCTGTAACTGAACTCCTGCATTTAAACATCAGTCTATATGTTTACTTAGTGAGGTCACTAACCCTATTAGACTTGTATGAAGGCAGTTCCATATTCATGGCCTCTTAGCATGAAGGCTAACAAATAAGTTCTGTTCCCCTTTAGTTTACACTTCCTGCGCTTTTGTGAAGCTAACTGGGCTAGCTGCTGTTTCTGTAATCCTGGAGGCACAAAGCGTTTCTGTTGGCGTCTCCCTTGTGATTGCTTCCTCATTTGTTTGTCTCATTCATTTAATTAGCACATCAAAACAGACCCCCACTGCTGGGTTTGTTGTGAAACAGCCTTTTTGGCTTCTTATTAAGCATGAACATCCCGGGTGAGACTATGCTCTTTTAAGGAATGCAATTCTATTGTCTGCACCTTGGATGGTTGTGCGATTGAGAGAGTGCCCTCCTATGAATACCTTATTGATGGAAAACGGTCTTTTAAAATGCATGTTGATGAAATTACAAAAACAACAGAATGAGACCTGGGTTGTTGTATAGAAACAGATCCAGTGTATTACATTAGAATAAGAGGCTTTTTGTGCAGTCTACCTTTCTGCCTGAAGGCTACTTTATTATTATGGTGACATTATTTAAATGTACGCCACCCCTACTACCATGAAACAGCGTGACCCTGTCTATCACTCACTCAGCACTTTGTTTATCACTGGTGATCACATTAGAATGCACCACTGGCATTTGCATCAGGCAGTAGGTTGGCTGTCCCTAGCCGCTAGGAGAGCACAGCACAGGCTCCTGTATGAACAATCTTGGTTGGCTCTTGAGGTCCCTAGAGTGAAAACCCAACTAGGAAACACTGCTTTAGTTATAGAGCTCCCAGAGCATTAGATGTCTTAGTCACCTTGGATATTTTTAAACATGATTCAGGAATATGGGTCGAAGTCTATATTTAGGATAACGTTGTCATTGTATTTAAATGTGTAAAATGTTTGTGATTTTAGATTGTTTATTGCTTATATTGTTTTTGTGCATGGCGACGCACCAAAGATAGCAAATGTCCGGTTGTCACTCCCTCCCTCCGTCATGTTGTTGACCTGCAGTTCTGTGTTGCCACCACAAGAGGCAGTGGTCCCAGAACACCAAAACAAAAACACTAGGACACCACACATTCTCCAGATCCTTGGTGGTGTAGTGGATAATGCGCCTGACTCCCTTGCCAAAGGTCAGGAGTTCAAACCTCAGTGTGGGAGATATGGGGTTAACTGGATGTTATAGAAGCTATGTAAAAATGTGGTTATCTGGTGGTGCCATGTCAGTTATTAAATTTATGTGCATTAATTGAACATTTGAAAATTAAAGCTAGATACAAATCCATAAGCCTAGGGCCAATGGGCCTAGGATATAGACAATAAACTACTGGTGGAATGGTGGTGGAGCATCCATCAGGGACCCGCTGTAGGTCCGCTAGTCTTGTGTTATATTCTGCCGGAGGTCCGCCAGCTCGTACATCAGGGACCCGCTGTAGGTCCGCTAGTCTTGTGTTATATTCTGCCGGAGGGCCGTTAACTTGCCCATTGAGGACCTGCTGTAGGTCCGCTAGCCTTGTGTTTTCTGGGTTTATCCCTTACCTTTGTCCAGAAACAGAATTGCAGCAAAATAGGTAACGTTACAGGAATCATCAGTGTAACTGCTTTAGCCACTGACCGCTACCATTAATGTTATGGAAGCTGCTGCTAGTTGTTGTGAGCTCATGAGCTAACTGGCTACCCCGCTCTTATTGTGCTGGATTAGCATTGGAAGCATTGGAACTGATGTGTCCAAGCAACAAGACCCATCTTTATTTATCAGATGGTATTTCATGTCATTTCAATTCACAGCTATTTCAGTGGTATGACTAGCTTCCGTTCTACCAGTCCAGAACAGAAACAAGACAGCCACACACATAAGCCAGGTGGACCTGGCCTGGTTTAAGTGTTTTGTATTGCTTATGATGTCTTGTGTAACTAGGGCACCATTGTAAATGGCATCTTAATCTCAATGGGCTCCCTAGCTAATAAATATTAAAAATATTTATATACAATATAATTGCCAACACACCTGTAAGAGACACACTTTTCATGAATTGTGGCCAATGTTAAAAACTATCCAGGAATATTTTGTTTGAGTCAGGCGTGATGGGTTTTGGGGTTAAAGGTCACATCTGGTGTCACCAAATTGCAAACTATTTCACTGATGAAAGAAGTGAACTGAAATCAACACAGGAAACATCATCCGTCTCAGGTTTTATCATGACTTCCTGTTTCCTGTTATCTCTAATCAACCCAACCTCCATGCAGCCTTCTGCAGACCCCAGAGATATAGGACCTGGAGGTGTTCTAGTCTGGAGGGATATAGGACCTGGAGGTGTTCTAGTCTGGGGGGGATATAGGACCTGGAGGTGTTCTAGTCTGGGTGGATATAGGACCTGGAGGTGTTCTAGTCTGGGGGGATATAGGACCCGGAGGTGTTCTAGTCTGGGGGGATATAGGACCTGGAGGTGTTCTAGTCTGGAGGGATATAGGACCTGGAGGTGTTCTAGTCTGGAGGGATATAGGACCTGGAGGTGTTCTAGTCTGGAGGGATATAGGACCTGGAGGTGTTCTAGTCTGGGGGGATATAGGACCTGGAGGTGTTCTAGTCTGGGGGGATATAGGACCTGGAGGTGTTCTAGTCTGGGGGGATATAGGACCTGGAGGTGTTCTAGTCTGGGGGGATATAGGACCTGGAGGTGTTCTAGTCTGGGGGGATATAGGACCTGGAGGTGTTCTAGTCTGGGGGGATATAGGACCTGGAGGTGTTCTAGTCTGGAGGGATATAGGACCTGGAGGTGTTCTAGTCTGGAGGGATATAGGACCTGGAGGTGTTCTAGTCTGGAGGGATATAGTACCTGGAGGTGTTCTAGTCTGGGGGGATATAGGACCTGGAGGTGTTCTAGTCTGGGGGGATATAGGACCTGGAGGTGTTCTAGTCTGGGGGGATATAGGACCTGGAGGTGTTCTAGTCTGGGTGGATATAGGACCTGGAGGTGTTCTAGTCTGGGGGATATAGGACCTGGAGGTGTTCTAGTCTGGGGGGATATAGGACCTGGAGGTGTTCTAGTCTGGAGGGATATAGGACCTGGAGGTGTTCTAGTCTGGGGGGATATAGGACCTGGAGGTGTTCTAGTCTGGGGGGATATAGGACCTGGAGGTGTTCTAGTCTGGGGGGATATAGGACCTGGAGGTGTTCTAGTCTGGGGGGATATAGGACCTGGAGGTGTTCTAGTCTGGGGGGATATAGGACCTGGAGGTGTTCTAGTCTGGGTGGATATAGGACCTGGAGGTGTTCTAGTCTGGGGGGATATAGGACCTGGAGGTGTTCTAGTCTGGTGGGATATAGGACCCGGAGTTGTTCTAGTCTGGGGGGATATAGGACCTGGAGGTGTTCTAGTCTGGGGGGATATAGGACCTGGAGGTGTTCTAGTCTGGGTGGATATAGGACCTGGAGGTGTTCTAGTCTGGAGGGATATAGGACCTGGAGGTGTTCTAGTCTGGAGGGATATAGGACCTGGAGGTGTTCTAGTCTGGGTGGATATAGGACCTGGAGGTGTTCTAGTCTGGAGGGATATAGGACCTGGAGGTGTTCTAGTCTGGAGGGATATAGGACCTGGAGGTGTTCTAGTCTGGGGGGATATAGGACCCGGAGGTGTTCTAGTCTGGGTGTGATACTGTGTTATTCGTTGCTTCCTGTCCAGCAAGTAGACGGCCTCCCCCTCCATCCCGACCCACCAGAGTCCCTGAGACGCTGCTCAGTCTGTATTTAGCCCTCACAGCCCTCATTTGAGGTGCAGCATAAGTGCTGCCGGCCAGGGGGAGTGACACACGCAGACACACACCCAGCGCCAGGGTTCTCCCTCCGCGCGCCGACGCCAGGGTGTGCACCGTCCCCGACGCTCTGCCAACATGGCTGAGTCACGGTCTGGGCCACGCGTGTGACGTCTGCCCTGCTATCCGCTTAACCACAGACAGGAAGTCTCCAAGAACTTTTTTTTTTTTTTAGAGCAGTCAATATACTGTAGGATGGAAAAGAAAAAACTAAGGCAGCTCTTCTGGTAGAAAATTAAAAAGCCTTTATTATTGGGATAGATCATGATGAACATTTAAAAATGCCTACATGTTTCAGCCAAGAGGCCTTGGTCAGGGCAGGGTTTTGTTAGATACTGTTGGTTTGTGTGCACAATAATCCATGTATCCAATGTTGTATAAAAATTCTGATGTCACAACATTGTCCGTGGATGCTAATTTATCCTTCCTGCTTTAATACATTATTATACAACAGCTAGTTTCAACCACACATTGTGATTGGCCAAGAGGCATTAATCTCTCCGCTTTGATACATTGTGGTTGCCTATAGCAACGGCAAACAAAGCAGAACTATTTGGGATTGCGGACGGCTGAAAGCGATGATTTAGTGAATTTGAACACTACAAACCCATACCCCCCCCCCCCCAAAAAAAGAAAGGACAGTGCTGTTGAGTAAAAGCAATAAGACAGGTTCTGGTGGTTTGTGGCCTGGCTGTGCAGGACCACGGCCCTCTGCTTCGCTCCTATGACATCATCCTGCTTTACTGACTACTGGCGAGTCACAGTATAATGTTTTACAATCATGACAATGAAGGTTTCACTCATTCAAATCTTTTTTTTTTTCTTTAAAGATATTTTTAAGGCATTTCTGCTTTATTACTGTAGGACAGTGTAGGTGACAGACAGGAAAAGTGGGAGAGAGAGAGAGAGAGAGAGGGGAAGACATGCAGCAAAGGGCGTGGGCCGGATTCGAACCCACGCCGCTGCCGTATGGGCTAGCCTTTACATGGTATACGCCCCAGCCCATTGAGGGTGCCCCTAATTCAATTCCATTGAGCTACTGGGGCGCCCCTAATTCACTTCTTTCCTTCCGGTCATAACAGCTCTTCTATCCCCGTGTGTCCAGTCAGGCCGGGAGCTGAGCGCGGGGGACGAGCGTTAGCAGAGACGGAGGGTGTGGTGGACGGCTGAGCGCGGGGGACGAGCGTTAGCAGAGACAGAGGGTGTGGTGGACGGCTGAGCGCGGGGGACGAGCGTTAGCAGAGACGGAGGGTGTGGTGGACGGCTGAGCGCGGGGGACGAGCGTTAGCAGAGACGGAGGGTGTGGTGGACGGCTGAGCGCGGGGGACGAGCGTTAGCAGAGACGGAGGGTGTGGTGGACGGCTGAGCGCGGGGGACGAGCGTTAGCAGAGACGGAGGGTGTGGTGGACGGCTGAGCGTGGGGGACGAGCGTTAGCAGAGACGGAGGGTGTGGTGGACGGCGCCTCCCAGCCACCAAACACTGCTGCTGACTGGCTGCTTCTGACCGCAACCATGTGACCAGAGGAAAATGAGACCTAAAGTTAACATGGCCATAGCCCTGATTCAAACATGACTTCAACCAAGTGGTCATTTTGAACATTAGCCTCAGCTTGTATTTAGTTCAGACCCTGTCAGTGCCGACCGCAGAGAACCGCCCGACTCCTAGCTAGCTGCAAACACACACACCTACTTTACTCCTAGCTAGCTGCAAACACACAATACCTACTCTTCTGACTCGACTGTGGCCAGGGAGAGGAGAGCGAGAGATGCTGGTATGCATCGTCAAAAGGTGCCCTCCCCCTGATTGATATGCTCCTATCGTCTCACGCAGGCTGCTGCAGCAGTACACAAAGATAGAGAGAGAGGGAGAGAGAGAGAGAGAGAGAGAGAGAGAGAGAGAGATTCAGAGAGAGAGAGATTCAGAGAGAGAGAGAGAGAGAGAGAGAGAGAGAGAGAGATTCAGAGAGAGAGAGAGAGAGAGATTCAGAGAGAGACAGAGAGAGAGAGAGAGAGAGAGAGAGATTCAGAGAGAGAGAGATTCAGAGAGAGACAGAGAGTGAGAGAGAGAGATTCAGAGAGAGAGAGAGATTCAGAGAGAGAGAGAGAGAGAGAGAGAGAGAGAGAGAGAGAGATTCAGAGAGAGAGAGATTCAGAGAGAGAGAGAGAGAGAGAGAGAGAGAGAGAGAGAGAGAGAGAGAGATTCAGAGAGAGAGAGAGACAGAGATTCAGAGAGAGAGAGAGAGATCCAGAGAGAGAGAGAGATTCAGAGAGAGACAGAGAGTGAGAGAGAGAGATTCAGAGAGAGAGAGATTCAGAGAGAGAGAGAGAGAGAGAGAGAGAGAGAGAGATTCAGAGAGAGAGAGAGAGAGAGAGAGAGAGAGAGATTCAGAGAGAGACAGAGAGAGAGAGAGATTCAGAGAGAGAGAGAGACAGAGAGATTCAGAGAGAGATTCAGAGAGAGACAGAGATTCAGAGATTCAGAGAGAGACAGAGAGATTCAGAGAGAGAGAGATTCAGAGAGAGAGATTCAGAGAGAGAGAGAGGGATTCAGAGAGAGAGAGAGATTCAGAGAGAGAGAGAGGGATTCAGAGAGAGAGAGAGAGGGATTCAGAGAGAGAGAGAGAGATTCAGAGAGAG
>NC_140253.1:20080718-20105718 GCF_949987555.1 Borostomias antarcticus
TACCCACACCTGGACTACTGACCCATACCCACACCTGGACTACTGACCCATACCCACACCTGGACAACTGACCTATACCCACACCTGGACTACTGCCCCATACCCACACCTGGACTACTGCCCCATACCCACACCTGGACTACTGACCCATACCCACACCTGGACTACTGACCCATACCCACACCTGGACTACTGACCCATACCCACACCTGGACTACTGACCCATACCCACACCTGGACAACTGACCTATACCCACACCTGGACTACTGACCCATACCCACACCTGGACAACTGACCCACACCCACACCTGGACTACTGACCCATACCCACACCTGGACTACTGACCCATACCCACACCTGGACTACTGACCCATACCCACACCTGGACAACTGACCCATACCTGGACAACTGACCCACACCCACACCTGGACAACTGACCCATACCCACACCTGGACTACTGACCCATACCCACACCTGGACTACTGACCCATACCCACACCTGGACTACTGACCCACACCCACACCTGGACAACTGACCCATACCCACACCTGGACTACTGACCCACACCCACACCTGGACAACTGACCCATACCCACACCTGGACAAGTTACATGGAGAAACATGGCTAGGAAATCACGTTGAAATGTATGCTGCCATATTTCATGATGAATGTATTGACCCCTCTAGGTTTTAATGTGTGACTCTCATGCGGGCCAGAGTCACGTGCTTCGCGAGGCCACCTATCGGCAATCACACAGGAAACAATATCAGATGCGTTCATTCCTATTGCTCTGCCTTCATGTTCCCCAATCATGTCGTGCGTGTGGTGTCCACTGCAGGTGACGGTTGATGTGATGACTTTGTTCCCGGCCAAGGCCAGACTCCTCAGACATCTGGCCCGGCAGACCCAGTAGACCCAGGAGACCCATCTGACCCAGTAGACCCATCTGACCCAGTAGACCCATCTGGCCCAGCTGACCCATCTGACCCAGTAGACCCAGCCGACCCAGGAGACCAATCTGACCCAGTAGACCCAGCTGACCCAGTAGACCCATCAGACCCAGTAGACCCATCAGACCCAGTAGACCCAGTAGACCCATCTGACCCAGTAGACCCATCTGACCCAGTAGACCCAGTTGACCCAGTAGACCCAGCCGACCCAGGAGACCAATCTGACCCATTAGACCCAGCTGACCCAGTAGACCCATCTGGCCCAGCTGACCCAGTAGACCCAGTAGACCCAGCAGACTCATAAGACCCAGCAGACCCAGTAGACCCAGTAGACTCATAAGACCCAGCAGACCCAGCTGACCCAGTAGACCCAGTAGACTCATAAGACCCAGCTGACCCAGTAGACCCTGTAGACCCATCTGACCCAGTAGACTCATAAGACCCAGCTGACCCAGTAGACCCATCTGGCCCAGCTGACCCAGCAGACCCAGCTGACCCAGTAGACCCAGTAGACTCATAAGACCCATCTGACCCAGTAGACCCAGTAGACCCAGCATACCCAGTAGACCCAGTAGACTCATAAGACCCAGCTGACCCAGTAGACCCTGTAGACCCATCTGACCCAGTAGACTCATAAGACCCAGCTGACCCAGCTGACCCAGTAGACCCAGTAGACTCATAAGACCCATCTGACCCAGTAGACCCAGTAGACTCATTAGACCCAGCTGACCCAGTTGACCCAGTTGACCCAGTAGACCCAGCTGACCCAGCTGACCCAGCTGACCCAGTAGACCCATCTGACCCAGCTGACCCAGTAGACCCAGCTGACCCAGTTGACCCAGTAGACCCAGCTGACCCATCTGACCCAGCTGACCCAGTAGACCCAGTTGACCCATCTGACCCAGCTGACCCAGCTGACCCAGTTGACCCAGTAGACCCAGCTGACCCAGTAGACCCAGTAGACCCATCTGACCCAGCTGACCCATCTGACCCATCTGACCCAGTAGACCCATCTGACCCAGCTGACCCAGTTGACCCAGCTGACCCAGTAGACCCAGTAGACCCAGCATACCCAGTAGACCCAGCAGACCCAGTAGACCCAGTAGACCCATCTGACCCAGTAGACCCATCTGACCCAGTAGACCCAGCTGACCCAGTAGACCCAGCAGACCCAGTTGACCCAGCTGACCCAGTAGACCCATCTGACCCATCTGACCCAGTAGACCCAGCAGACCCAGTTGACCCAGTAGACCCAGCAGACCCAGTTGACCCATCTGGCCCATCAGACCCAGTAGACCCAGTAGACCCAGTTGACCCATCTGGCCCATCAGACCCAGCATACCCAGTAGACCCAGCAGACCCAGCATACCCAGTAGACCCAGCTGACCCAGCTGACCCAGTAGACCCAGTAGACCCAGCTGACCCAGTTGACCCAGTTGACCCAGTAGACCCAGCTGACCCAGTTGACCCAGCTCACTGACGAGGCGCAGGCAGTTGTACCGACATCAGGTCCTGTTGTGGGGGCACCGCGTGCTCTCATTTCATTAAGTATGCAGAGATAAGCATTGACCCATTCACACACACACGCACACACACACACACACACACACACACACACACACACACACACACACACACACACACACACACACAGACATAACCCCCACATCACTCGTGAATGCACACGGTTTTGTGTTGCAGCACTGTTCCTGCTACACACACATGCAGGTACGCACGCACACACACACACACACACACACACACACACACACACACACACACACACACACACACCACATGTTCAAAGTCCTTGCCCTGGCCTCACATCAGTATGGCCTCCTCTACCCATGTCACACACACACAGAACCCACTCCCCTAAATCCTTCTGCTCTGTGGTACCAGGTTTCAAATGAGAAGCATTTCTCCACGCAAATGCAGAGAAGAATCTGTCCAACAGATGGTAAAGACAAGCCCTGTCTGATTCACAGGACGCGCCAGGTTTTAATGAGCAGGAGCGCATCTCTCTCCATCCCCTTCTCTCTCTTCTTCTGGACTGTTAAGGCACCCTCTCTCGCTTCAGTCTCTGACTTTTAATCAACCAATTAATTACTGATGTACTCATTCACTCTCTGTCTCACTCACTCACTCACTCACTCACTCACTCACTCACTCACTCACTCACTCACTCACTCACTCACTCACTCACTCACTCACTCTGTCTCTCTGTCTCTCTGTCTCACTCTCTGTCACGCTCACCAACTTTGTTTCACTCTCCCACCCACTCGTTTATTTCTCCCCGTCTTTGCCAACTGACTCTCCTCCGCCTCCTCCCTCCCTCCCACTCCCCTGACTCCCCCTCCTCCCTCCTCCCCCTCCTCCTCCCTCACTCCCCCTCCTCCCCCTCCCCCTCCTCCTCCCTCACTCCCCTGACTCCCTCCTCCTCCTCCTCCCTCACTCCCCTGACTCCCCCTCCTCCCTCCTCCCCCTCCCCCTCCTCCTCCCTCACTCCCCTGACTCCCTCCTCCTCCTCCCTCACTCCCCTGACTCCCCCCTCCTCCTCCCTCACTCCCCTGACTCCCTCCTCCTCCTCCTCCTCCTCCTCCTCCTCCCTCACTCCCCTGACTCCCCCCTCCTCCTCTCTCACTCCCCTGACTCCCCCTCCTCCCTCCTCCCCCTCCCCCTCCTCCTCCCTCACTCCCCTGACTCCCTCCTCCTCCTCCTCCCTCACTCCCCTGACTCCCTCCTCCTCCTCCTCCTCCCTCACTCCCCTGACTCCTCCTCCTCCCTCACTCCCCTGACTCCCCCCTCCTCCTCCCTCACTCCCCTGACTCCCCCTCCTCCTCCCTCACTCCCCTGACTCCCCCCTCCTCCTCCCTCACTCCCCTGACTCCCCCCTCCTCCTCCCTCACTCCCCTGACTCCTCCTCCTCCCTCACTCCCCTGACTCCCCCTCCTCCTCCCTCACTCCCCTGACTCCCCCCTCCTCCTCCCTCACTCCCCTGACTCCCCCTCCTCCTCCCTCACTCCCCTGACTCCCCCCTCCTCCTCCCTCACTCCCCTGACTCCCCCTCCTCCTCCCTCACTCCCACTCCCCCCTCCTCCTCCCTCACTCCCCTGACTCCCCCCTCCTCCTCCCTCACTCCCCTGACTCCCTCCTCCTCCTCCCTCACTCCCCTGACTCCCTCCTCCTCCTCCCTCACTCCCCTGACTCCTCCTCCTCCTCCTCCCTCACTCCCCTGACTCCTCCTCCTCCTCCCTCACTCCCCTGACTCCCTCCTCCTCCTCCTCCTCCTCCTCCCTCACTCCCCTGACTCCTCCTCCTCCCTCACTCCCCTGACTCCCCCCTCCTCCTCCCTCACTCCCCTGACTCCCTCCTCCTCCTCCTCCTCCTCCTCCCTCACTCCCCTGACTCTTCCTCCTCCCTCACTCCCCTGACTCCCCCCTCCTCCTCCCTCACTCCCCTGACTCCCCCCTCCTCCTCCCTCACTCCCCTGACTCCCCCTCCTCCTCCCTCACTCCCCTGACTCCCCCTCCTCCTCCCTCACTCCCCTGACTCCTCCTCCTCCCTCACTCCCCTGACTCCTCCTCCTCCCTCACTCCCACTCCCCCCTCCTCCTCCCTCACTCCCCTGACTCCCTCCTCCTCCTCCTCCTCCTCCTCCCTCACTCCCCTGACTCCTCCTCCTCCCTCACTCCCCTGACTCCCCCCTCCTCCTCCCTCACTCCCCTGACTCCCCCTCCTCCTCCCTCACTCCCCTGACTCCTCCTCCTCCCTCACTCCCCTGACTCCCCCTCCTCCTCCCTCACTCCCCTGACTCCCCCCTCCTCCTCCCTCACTCCCCTGACTCCCCCCTCCTCCTCCCTCACTCCCCTGACTCCTCCTCCTCCTCCTCCTCCTCCTCCCTCACTCCCCTGACTCCTCCTCCTCCTCCCTCACTCCCCTGACTCCCTCCTCCTCCTCCTCCTCCTCCTCCCTCACTCCCCTGACTCCTCCTCCTCCCTCACTCCCCTGACTCCCCCCTCCTCCTCCCTCACTCCCCTGACTCCCTCCTCCTCCTCCTCCTCCTCCCTCACTCCCCTGACTCTTCCTCCTCCCTCACTCCCCCCTCCTCCTCCCTCACTCCCCTGACTCCCCCCTCCTCCTCCCTCACTCCCCTGACTCCTCCTCCTCCCTCACTCCCCTGACTCCTCCTCCTCCCTCACTCCCACTCCCCCCTCCTCCTCCCTCACTCCCCTGACTCCCTCCTCCTCCTCCTCCTCCTCCCTCACTCCCCTGACTCCTCCTCCTCCCTCACTCCCCTGACTCCCCCCTCCTCCTCCCTCACTCCCCTGACTCCTCCTCCTCCCTCACTCCCCTGACTCCCCCTCCTCCTCCCTCACTCCCCTGACTCCCCCTCCTCCTCCCTCACTCCCACTCCCCCCTCCTCCTCCCTCACTCCCCTGACTCCCCCCTCCTCCTCCCTCACTCCCCTGACTCCCCCTCCTCCTCCCTCACTCCCACTCCCCCCTCCTCCTCCCTCACTCCCCCTCCTCCTCCTCCTCCCCCCTCACTCCCCTGACTCCCCCTCCTCCTCCCCCCTCACTCCCCTGACTCCCCCTCCTCCTGCCTCACTCCCCTGACTCCCCCCTCCTCCTCCCTCACTCCCCTGACTCCCCCCTCCTCCTCCCTCACTCCCCTGACTCCCCCCTCCTCCTCCCTCACTCCCCTGATTCCTCCTCCTCCCTCACTCCCCTGACTCCCCCTCCTCCTCCCTCACTCCCCTGACTCCTCCTCCTCCTCCCTCACTCCCCTGACTCCTCCTCCTCCCTCACTCCCCTGACTCCTTCTCCTCCCTCACTCCCCCGACTCCCCATCCTCCTCCCTCACTCCCCTGACTCCTCCTCCTCCTCCCTCACTCCCCTGACTCCTCCTCCTCCTCCCTCACTCCCCTGACTCCCCCCTCCTCCTCCCTCACTCCCCTGACTCCTCCTCCTCCCCCTCACTCCCCTGACTCCCCCCTCCTCCTCCCTCACTCCCCTGACTCCTCCTCCTCCCTCACTCCCCTGACTCCCCCTCCTCCCCCCTCACTCCCCTGACTCCCCCCTCCTCCTCCCTCACTCCCCTGACTCCTCCTCCTCCCTCACTCCCACTCCCCCCTCCTCCCCCCTCACTCCCCTGACTCCCCCCTCCTCCTCCCTCACTCCCCTGACTCCCCCCTCCTCCTCCCTCACTCCCCTGACTCCCCCTCCTCCTCCTCTCTCACTCCCCTGACTCCTCCTCCTCCTCCCTCACTCCCCTGACTCCCCCCTCCTCCTCCCTCACTCCCCTGACTCCCCCTCCTCCTCCCTCACTCCCCTGACTCCTCCTCCTCCTCCCTCACTCCCCTGACTCCTCCTCCTCCCTCACTCCCACTCCCCCCTCCTCCCCCCTCACTCCCCTGACTCCCCCCTCCTCCTCCCTCACTCCCCTGACTCCCCCCTCCTCCTCCCTCACTCCCCTGACTCCCTCCTCCTCCTCCCTCACTCCCACTCCCCCCTCCTCCTCCCTCACTCCCCTGACTCCCTCTCCTCCTCCCTCACTCCCACTCCCCCCTCCTCCTCCCTCACTCCCCTGACTCCTCCTCCTCCCCCCTCACTCCCCTGACTCCCCCCTCCTCCTCCCTCACTCCCCTGACTCCTCCTCCTCCCTCACTCCCCTGACTCCCCCTCCTCCTCCCTCACTCCCCTGACTCCCCCCTCCTCCTCCCTCACTCCCCTGACTCCCCCTCCTCCTCCCTCACTCCCCTGACTCCCCCTCCTCCTCCTCTCTCACTCCCCTGACTCCTCCTCCTCCTCCCTCACTCCCCTGACTCCCCCCTCCTCCTCCCTCACTCCCCTGACTCCCCCCTCCTCTTCTCTCACTCCCCTGACTCCTCCTCCTCCCTCACTCCCCTGACTCCCCCCTCCTCCTCCCTCACTCCCCTGACTCCCCCCTCCTCCTCCCTCACTCCCCTGACTCCCCCTCCTCCCCCCTCACTCCCCTGACTCCTCCTCCTCCTCCCTCACTCCCCTGACTCCCCCCTCCTCCTCCCTCACTCCCCTGACTCCCCCCTCCTCCTCCCTCACTCCCACTCCCCCCTCCTCCCCCCTCCTCCTCCCTCACTCCCCTGACTCCCCCCTCCTCCTCCCTCACTCCCCTGACTCCCTCCTCCTCCTCCTCCTCCCCCTCCTCCTCCCTCACTCCCCTGACTCCCCCTCCTCCTCCCTCACTCCCCTGACTCCCCCCTCCTCCTCCCTCACTCCCCTGACTCCCCCTCCTCCTCCCTCACTCCCCTGACTCCCCCCTCCTCCTCCCTCACTCCCCTGACTCCCCCCTCCTCCTCCCTCACTCCCCTGACTCCCCCCTCCTCCCTCACTCCCCTGACTCCCCCTCCTCCTCCCTCACTCCCCTGACTCCTCCTCCTCCCTCACTCCCACTCCCCCCTCCTCCTCCCTCACTCCCCTGACTCCCCCCTCCTCCTCCCTCACTCCCACTCCCCCCTCCTCCTCCCTCACTCCCCTGACTCCCCCTCCTCCTCCCTCACTCCCCTGACTCCCCCCTCCTCCTCCCTCACTCCCCTGACTCCCCCCTCCTCCTCCCTCACTCCCCTGACTCCTCCTCCTCCTCCCTCACTCCCCTGACTCCTCCTCCTCCTCCTCCCTCACTCCCCTGACTCCCCCTCCTCCTCCTCCTCCTCCTCCTCCTCCCTCACTCCCCTGACTCCCCCCTCCTCCTCTTTCACTCCCCTGACTCCCCCTCCTCCTCCTCTCTCACTCCCCTGACTCCCCCCTCCTCCTCCCTCACTCCCCTGACTCCCCCCTCCTCCTCCTCTCTCACTCCCCTGACTCCCCCCTCCTCCTCCTCTCTCACTCCCCTGACTCCCCCTCCTCCTCCCTCACTCCCCTGACTCCCCCCTCCTCCTCCCTCACTCCCCTGACTCCCCCCTCCTCCTCCCTCACTCCCCTGACTCCCCCTCCTCCTCCTCTCTCACTCCCCTGACTCCCCCCTCCTCCTCCCTCACTCCCCTGACTCCCCCCTCCTCCTCCCTCACTCCCACTCCCCCCTCCTCCTCCCTCACTCCCCTGACTCCTCCTCCTCCCCCCTCACTCCCCTGACTCCCCCTCCTCCTCCCTCACTCCCCTGACTCCCCCCTCCTCCTCCCTCACTCCCCTGACTCCTCCTCCTCCCTCACTCCCCTGACTCCCCCCTCCTCCTCCCTCACTCCCACTCCCCCCTCCTCCTCCCTCACTCCCCTGACTCCTCCTCCTCCCCCCTCACTCCCCTGACTCCCCCTCCTCCTCCCTCACTCCCCTGACTCCCCCCTCCTCCTCCCTCACTCCCCTGACTCCCCCTCCTCCTCCTCTCTCACTCCCCTGACTCCCCCTCCTCCTCCCTCACTCCCCTGACTCCCCCTCCTCCTCCCTCACTCCCCTGACTCCTCCTCCTCCTCCCTCACTCCCCTGACTCCTCCTCCTCCCTCACTCCCACTCCCCCCTCCTCCTCCCTCACTCCCCTGACTCCCCCCTCCTCCTCCCTCACTCCCCTGACTCCCCCTCCTCCTCCTCTCTCACTCCCCTGACTCCTCCTCCTCCTCCCTCACTCCCCTGACTCCCCCTCCTCCTCCCTCACTCCCCTGACTCCTCCTCCTCCCTCACTCCCACTCCCCCCTCCTCCTCCCTCACTCCCCTGACTCCTCCTCCTCCCCCCTCACTCCCCTGACTCCTCCTCCTCCCTCACTCCCCTGACTCCCCCTCCTCCTCCCTCACTCCCCTGACTCCTCCTCCTCCTCCCTCACTCCCACTCCCCCCTCCTCCTCCCTCACTCCCCTGACTCCCTCTCCTCCTCCCTCACTCCCACTCCCCCCTCCTCCTCCCTCACTCCCCTGACTCCCCCTCCTCCTCCCTCACTCCCCTGACTCCCCCCTCCTCCTCCCTCACTCCCCTGACTCCCCCTCCTCCTCCCTCACTCCCCTGACTCCCCCCTCCTCCTCCTGCCTCACTCCCCTGACTCCTCCTCCTCCCTCACTCCCACTCCCCCCTCCTCCTCCCTCACCCCCCCGACTCCCCCCTCCTCCTCCCTCACTCCCCTGACTCCCCCCTCCTCCTCCCTCACTCCCCTGACTTCTTCCTCCTCTCTCACTCCCCTGACTCCTCCTCCTCCCTCACTCCCACTCCCCCCTCCTCCTCCCTCACTCCCCTGACTCCTCCTCCTCCTCCCTCACTCCCCTGACTCCTCCTCCTCCCTCACTCCCACTCCCCCCTCCTCCTCCCTCACTCCCCTGACTCCCTCTCCTCCTCCCTCACTCCCCTGACTCCTCCTCCTCCCTCACTCCCACTCCCCCCTCCTCCTCCCTCACTCCCCTGACTCCCCCTCCTCCTCCCTCACTCCCCTGACTCCCCCTCCTCCTCTCTCACACCAACTGTGGCAGAAAAAGAAAATGTCATTATTTCATTGCTGGAAGAATATGTAATAAAACTCTAGGCTCCATTCCAAGATGAAAGTGACTCTCTTGATATATTGCAGGCAAATTTCATTCCCAATTCTTTTTTTCTCTCCTCAGTTCTTTTAATTATTGCTGTGAACTATTTCTGCTTTCGGTACATTCCTAGACGTTATATCAATATAGCAGTGACACCATTTTCTCCCAAACTTAGTATTTGCAATTTAGAACTTCATGCACTAAGTACTCCTATTACAGGCGAGATTTATTTCAACATATTCCATTTATTTGTCTCAGTGAAGAGATAACTATAAAAACAAAGTGCTTTTGGACAACTTGCTTTTAGAAAACATTAATAGACTTTTTCTTGTGGCTATGACTATTTTCTTTTCAATTGAGATTTCGGAACAAGACAATTGAGACTTAATTTCTTTCTAATACAAGTAAGCGTTGGATTGACCAATCCCAGGCCAGGGCCTAGAAATGTCACTCTCCATGATGTAGACCTTTTAACACAGCCTGGTGAGACCATCCTGATCTAGACCTCTTAACACAGCCTGGTGAGACCATCCTGATCTAGACCTCTTAACACAGCCTGGTGAGACCATCCTGATCTAGACCTCTTAACACAGCCTGGTGAGACCATCCTGATCTAGACCTTTTAACACAGCCTGGTGAGACCATCCTGATCTAGACCTCTTAACACAGCCTGGTGAGACCATCCTGATCTAGACCTCTTAACACAGCCTGGTGAGACCATCCTGATCTAGACCTCTTAACACAGCCTGGTGAGACCATCCTGATCTAGACCTCTTAACACAGCCTGGTGAGACCATCCTGATCTAGACCTCTTAACACAGCCTGGTGAGACCATCCTGATCTAGACCTCTTAACACAGCCTGGTGAGACCATCCTGATCTAGACCTGGTGAGACCATCCTGATCTAGACCTCTTAACAGCCTGGTGAGACCATCCTGATCTTGTAAACTTTCTGTTTCTCTCCACAGATCAGTCTGGACAAGCTCCATAGTGATCTGTTTGGGCCCGTACAGAATTTGGCAATGCAATGCAAGCAGACATTCCCATGGAGAGAGAGAGAGAGAGAGAGAGAAAGAGAGAGAGAGAGAAATCCCAAGTCTTTAGGGCGTAGCTTTGTTCAGGTTTGAACCAATCCAAAGCAGTAGGCGTAGTCTTGTAGGCTTAGTTGAGATGTTAGGATGGAAGGATAGAAACCCTAGAATGAAATAGAATCAGGTAAAGTTGCATTTTCCAGCTCTGTTTTCATGGCTTAAATACAGCAGGATGTTAGGAAGGGATTTGGGGGATAAATATATAGGTAACTACTACTAGTAGCTACTGGTAACTAATGTAATGTCTGGTAGTTTCCTAGTAATAATGTAGATATTACCATGGTATTACCTTATTATTATCACGCTGTAAAATGGTACCCAAAAGTTACGGGGTAGATTGTGAGAATCCAAGAACATTCTAGCAAACAATTCAAGAACACACTGTAGGACATGCGTGCAAAATACTGAAGGGATTCATTCTAATTACATAATTAATGAGTGAAGCAGCATTGCTCCGCAAAGAATGAAAAGATGCCAAAATCAAAGTGGCGATACGCTACGTACGGTGATCCTATCAATACTCTGCACCACCTTTTGAGTAGAGCATATCTGTGTGGTATGTTCACATGGTAATGAGCTTCAGGGGGAAGGCTGTTTTCCCCGAGGGTGCATCAGTCCTGTACATGATTCCCCGTGTCTGTAGCTATAATGGCTGTGTTTACAGTTCTCAGGCTGATGTTCAGTCAGCTGCCGTCATCTCAGCCTGTGTCCCTCCAGGCAATGGGAGCTGGCCATTCCAACCTAATAGCTCTGTGAAAACAAGCGCGACTAATCAATAGCAGAGACAAACACACGCCAGGCTGGTAGCGAGCACAGAGAAGGTGTTACTGGCTAAATAGTCTTTTTCGGGGGCCTGAACTGCGGCCTGAGCCACAGACGAGGCAGGCAGCTTTCTAAACTAAGCCTCTCCTGACGCAAGGCCTTAAATCAGTCTGAGGCAGGCGTGGGGATGAAGCGCCTGCAGCAGGTTCCCCTGTCAGAGCGCTGGGGGCCGCCGCCGGGGCCCCCACACATGAATATTTGATCACCACCACGCTCCTGCTTATGAGGAAATATCTCTTTGCTGTGAGGCTCAAAGATAAGGCACCCAGCAGGGCGTCTTCACCACAGCCTCAGTCACTACGGGGTCACTCTGGGGGCCAGGCGTGTTTGAGAGATAAGGGCCCCCAGCAGGGCGGCTTCACCACAGCCTCAGTCACTACGGGGTCACTCTGGGGGCCAGGCGTGTTTGAGAGATAAGGGCCCCCAGCAGGGCGGCTTCACCACAGCCTCAGTCACTACGGGGTCACTCTGGGGGCCAGGCGTGTTTGAGAGATAAGGGCCCCCAGCAGGGCGTCTTCACCACAGCCTCAGTCACTACGGGGTCACTCTGGGGGCCAGGCGTGTTTGAGAGATAAGGGCCCCCAGCAGGGCGTCTTCACCACAGCCTCAGTCACTACGGGGTCACTCTGGGGGCCAGGCGTGTTTGAGAGATAAGGGCCCCCAGCAGGGCGTCTTCACCACAGCCTCAGTCACTACGGGGTCACTCTGGGGGCCAGGCGTGTTTGAGAGATAAGGGCCCCCAGCAGGGCGTCTTCACCACAGCCTCAGTCACTACGGGGCCACTCTGGGGGCCAGGCGTGTTTGAGAGATAAGGGCCCCCAGCAGGGCGTCTTCACCACAGCCTCAGTCACTACGGGGCCACTCTGGGGGCCAGGCGTGTTTGAGAGATAAGGGCCCCCAGCAGGGCGTCTTCACCACAGCCTCAGTCACTACGGGGTCACTCTGGGGGCCAGGCGTGTTTGAGAGATAAGGGCCCCCAGCAGGGCGTCTTCACCACAGCCTCAGTCACTACGGGGTCACTCTGGGGGCCAGGCGTGTTTGAGAGATAAGGGCCCCCAGCAGGGCGGCTTCACCACAGCCTCAGTCACTACGGGGCCACTCTGGGGGCCAGGCGTGTTTGAGACTGGTGACTGGACACTTTGAGATTGGTGTCTCTCCCCCCCCCCACAATGGCAATAGCCCTCCCCTTTTATTATTATTATTTTTGCTCTTTAACAATTTTACTTATTTTTCAGTTATATATTTGTTTGCAGCACAGTGACAATTAAAATGTGTTCATCACGATACAGCTGCATTATTCAAATGGTTACAAATGGAAAACCAAATCAAAAGAAGAACCCAAGCGACTTCCCACCTCACCTGCCCTCCCCCCCCACCACACCCCGAAGGTCCCTCACATCTGCTCTCACAAATAGAAATGGACTAGAAAATAATGGCAAAGGGAATAAAGAAAATAAATAAGTGGGAATACCAATACAATATAAAGTTACATAAAATAATACAAATAAATTTGTAATAAAAGCAAATGAGGAGGGGACTTTACTGTCTCACTATAATATTGTTACTTTAGTTTTCCTTATGTAATGGGATTAGTGAGTTCTCATAGTACTCCAACAAGGGGTCCAAATCTAACTAAAGCCTTCAAGCATATATCTGCTTTTCTCTAGTTTCAGAAACAAAGTGTCTGGAGATCTAATCTCTCTGGTAAAGCTAGGAGGAGCTGGTCTCTCTGGTAACGCTAGGAGGAGCTGGTCTCTCTGGTAAAGCTGGGAGGAGCTGGTCTCTGGTAAAGCTAGGAGGAGCTGGTCTCTCTGGTAAAGCTAGGAGGAGCTGGTCTCTGGTAAAGCTAGGAGGAGCTGGGCTCTCTGGTAAAGCTAGGAGGAGCTGGTCTCTGGTAAAGCTAGGAGGAGCTGGTCTCTCTGGTAAAGCTAGGAGGAGCTGGTCTCTCTGGTAAAGCTAGGAGGAGCTGGTCTCTCTGGTAAAGCTAGGAGGCGCTGGTCTCTCTGGTAAAGCTAGGAGGAGCTGGTCTCTCTGGTAACGCTAGGAGGAGCTGGTCTCTGGTAAAGCTAGGAGGAGCTGGTCTCTCTGGTAACGCTAGGAGGAGCTGGTCTCCCTGGTAAAGCTAGGAGGAGCTGGTCTCTCTGATAACGCTAGGAGGAGCTGGTCTCTCTGGTAAAGCTAGGAGGAGCTGGTCTCTCTGGTAAAGCTAGGAGGAGCTGGTCTCTGGTAAAGCTAGGAGGAGCTGGTCTCTCTGGTAAAGCTAGGAGGAGCTGGTCTCTCTGGTAAAGCTGGGAGGAGCTGGTCTCTCTGGTAAAGCTAGGAGGAGCTGGTCTCTCTGGTAACGCTAGGAGGAGCTGGTCTCCCTGGTAAAGCTAGGAGGAGCTGGTCTCTCTGGTAAAGCTAGGAGGAGCTGGTCTCTCTGGTAAAGCTAGGAGGAGCTGGTCTCTCTGGTAAAGCTGGGAGGAGCTGGTCTCTTTGGTAAAGCTAGGAGGAGCTGGTCTCTCTGGTAAAGCTAGGAGGAGCTGGTCTCTCTGGTAAAGCTAGGAGGAGCCGGTCTCTCTGGTAAAGCTAGGAGGAGCTGGTCTCTCTGGTAAAGCTAGGAGGAGCTGGTCTCTCTGGTAAAGCTAGGAGGAGCTGGTCTCTCTGGTAAAGCTGGGAGGAGCTGGTCTCTCTGGTAAAGCTAGGAGGAGCTGGTCTCTCTGGTAAAGCTAGGAGGAGCTGGTCTCTCTGGTAAAGCTAGGAGGAGCCGGTCTCTCTGGTAAAGCTAGGAGGAGCTGGTCTCTCTGGTAAAGCTAGGAGGAGCTGGTCTCTCTGGTAAAGCTAGGAGGAGCTGGTCTCTCTGGTAAAGCTGGGAGGAGCTGGTCTCTCTGGTAAAGCTAGGAGGAGCTGGTCTCTCTGGTAACGCTAGGAGGAGCTGGTCTCTTTGGTAAAGCTAGGAGGAGCTGGTCTCTCTGGTAAAGCTAGGAGTAGCTGGTCTCTCTGGTAAAGCTGGGAGGAGCTGGTCTCTCTGGTAAAGCTAGGAGGAGCTGGTCTCTCTGGTAAAGCTAGGAGGAGCTGGTCTCTCTGGTAAAGCTAGGAAGAGCTGGTCTCTCTGGTAAAGCTAGGAGGAGCTGGTCTCTCTGGTAAAGCTAGGAGGAGCTGGTCTCTCTGGTAAAGCTAGGAGGAGCTGGTCTCTTTGGTAAAGCTAGGAGGAGCTGGTCTCTCTGGTAAAGCTAGGAGGAGCTGGTCTCTCTGGTAAAGCTAGGAGGAGCTGGTTTCTCTGGTAAAGCTAGGAGGAGCTGGTCTCTCTGGTAAAGCTAGGAGGCGCTGGTCTCTCTGGTAAAGCTAGGAGGAGCTGGTCTCTTTGGTAAAGCTAGGAGGAGCTGGTCTCTCTGGTAAAGCTAGGAGGAGCTGGTCTCTTTGGTAAAGCTAGGAGGAGCTGGTCTCTCTGGTAAAGCTAGGAGGAGCTGGTCTCTCTGGTAAAGCTAGGAGGAGCTGGTTTCTCTGGTAAAGCTAGGAGGAGCTGGTCTCTCTGGTAAAGCTAGGAGGCGCTGGTCTCTCTGGTAAAGCTAGGAGGAGCTGGTCTCTCTGGTAAAGCTAGGAGGAGCCGGTCTCTCTGGTAAAGCTAGGAGGAGCTGGTCTCTCTGGTAAAGCTAGGAGGAGCTGGTCTCTCTGGTAAAGCTAGGAGGAGCTGGTTCCTTCCAGGAGAGAAGAATGAGACCTCTAGCAATCAAGGAGGTAAATATGATTACACGAGCTTTGCCTTTAAGATCCTCCCCTTTTATTTGAACGCTTTCAGAGGCTCATTCCCATCCACATGTGATCGACATCAACCCTAATACTGTCTCTACTTTTCATTTCACTGATGGGAAATAAAACTCACAGACACATGAACAATATCAAGGATGTCACGTTTGCCTAATCTGATTCTGATAGAAGTGCTCCTGTATTCGAATTAGCTTCAAGGTTTACATAGACAACTTTTTGAAGAAACACAATTTGTTTATTCCTGGCTGACCGCTTGAATTGGTGCACGTTCGTGTAAGGATTTGGAGCGCAGGCTACGAGGAAGAAACTGAGCGAGGGATTCTGTGTGTGTGTGTGTGTGTGTGTGTGTGTGTGTGTGTGTGTGTGTGTCAGAGCGGGGAGAGGGAGCCCAGCCCAACTCTGAACTTGAATCCTGAGCCATTTTTCCATATGCATGGGCTGGCCTGACCTGGTGTGACTCAACACGTCAGCCCAACACTGAGGGGATGAGCATTCCCGTTAGACCAGGTGAACCTGCTGGAGGGTGTGTAAGGCTGATGACGTGCTGCTCATGTTAGACTGAACACAGGAACTCCCAAAATAACAGCCTACTATTGGATGGAGTTCACACAGGTCTTAGCTCTAATTTAAGATTTTGTTTATTGTAATTTATAGTCACAATAAATCCTCAAATTGACAGCTACAGTACAGTAGGGCCTATTCATGTGCAATGTTTTTTTCCCTTCACAATTAGACAGATGCTGAGCCAAACTCCCACTCCCAGGCAGAACGCGGCTCTCTTGAGTATCTAACAAACAAACAACCATCTTTATTCGTCACACAGTGAGCCACGCACAGCACACGGCGTGTCTTTTGACTGCCGAGACCACGATACGTATCACAACTATATCTGCCTCATTAAAACTACAGTTGAAGTATTAAGTTTTCGTCTGGGATTCATCTCTTCATCTAGCGGCTCTCAGCACAAGCGACCATCCAGCGACCAACACACAGGCAAACCACCATGTTTGGAGTTCTCAGCCCACGCAAGACTTTTGCTGACTTGGTGTAACGAGCGCCTGGCTGCACTGTGTCAACGTAGACGTTTCGTGTCGCGCTCGTCACAGCGGTGGGGGTACCTCGGAAGTATTGGGGCACTCGACGTGTTTGGTGCAATGCAGCTGAGAGTCTAATGAGACGTCGGGGGAGGTGGGGGGAGACAGAGCGGGAGGGAGACTGTTGTGTTTCACAACAAGCAGGACAGTTCTGAGTACAACACCCAGACGAATGAGCTGACCTCCCTGTGAACCACAGCCGGTGGCATCCGGAAGGACGCTCCTCCCTGAGGCAAGACGAGCTCTGAATGGGTGCCCATGATCCCCGAGGAGAGAATAGAACAATCAGCAGCCAGAAACAAACATAGTTAGCTACCTCGTTATGTGTCCTCCTCCTCCAGGTCATAGCAGCTTCTACATGTGGTGTGCTAGTGATAAGCTATGGGACATGCTGCTCTTTGTCCTCTAGGCCCAGTGGACATGCTGACCTTTCTCCTCTAGGCCCAGTGGACATGCTGGTCTTTGTCCTCTAGACCCAGTGGACATGTTGGTCTTTGTCCTCTAGGCCCGGTGGACATGCTGGTCTTTGTCCTCTAGGCCCAGTGGACAGGCTGGTCTTTGTCCTCTAGGCCCAGTGGACATGCTGCTCTTTGTCCTCTAGGCCCAGTGGACATACTGGTCTTTATCCTATAGGCCCAGTGGACATGTTGGTCTTTGTCCTCTAGGCCCGGTGGACATGCTGGTCTTTGTCCTCTAGGCCCGGTGGACATGCTGGTCTTTGTCCTCTAGGCCCGGTGGACATGCTGGTCTTTGTCCTCTAGGCCCAGTGGACATGCTGCTCTTTGTCCTCTAGGCCCAGTGGACATACTGGTCTTTGTCCTCTAGGCCCAGTGGACATGCTGGTCTTTGTCCTCTAGGCCCAGTGGACATGCTGCTCTTTGTCCTCTAGGCCCAGTGGACATACTGGTCTTTTTCCTCTAGACCCAGTGGACATGCTGGTCTTTGTCCTCTAGGCCCGGTGGACATGCTGGTCTTTGTCCTCTAGGCCCAGTGGACATGCTGGTCTTTGTCCTCTAGGCCCAGTGGACATGCTGACCTTTGTCCTCTAGACCCAGTGGACATGCTGGTCTTTGTCCTCTAGGCCCAGTGGACATGCTGGTCTTTGTCCTCTAGGCCCAGTGGACATGCTGGTCTTTGTCCTCTAGGCCCAGTGGACAGGCTGGTCTTTGTCCTCTAGGCCCAGTGGACATGCTGACCTTTGTCCTCTAGACCCAGTGGACATGTTGGTCTTTGTCCTCTAGGCCCAGTGGACATGCTGCTCTTTGTCCTCTAGGCCCAGTGGACATGTTGGTCTTTGTCCTCTAGGCCCAGTGGACATGCTGGTCTTTGTCCTCTAGGCCCAGTGGACATGCTGGTCTTTGTCCTCTAGGCCCAGTGGACAGGCTGGTCTTTGTCCTCTAGGCCCAGTGGACATGTTGGTCTTTGTCCTCTAGGCCCGGTGGACATGCTGGTCTTTGTCCTCTAGGCCCAGTGGACATGCTGACCTTTGTCCTCTAGGCCCAGTGGACATGCTGACCTTTCTCCTCTAGGCCCAGTGGACATGTTGGTCTTTGTCCTCTAGGCCCGGTGGACATGCTGGTCTTTGTCCTCTAGGCCCGGTGGACATGCTGGTCTTTGTCCTCTAGGCCCGGTGGAGCACTGTGCTGGGGTCTTGGCTCGCTGCTGCTCTTCTCCCCAGCTGAGCAGGGCCAGAGCCCGTGGGTCTCCTGGGCTGGAGGGACAGACAGAACCGCTAGACACGCTAAATATGATTACATGAGCTTTGCCTTTAAGATCCTCCCCTTTTATTTGAACGCTTTCAGAGGCTCATTCCCATCCACATGTGATCGACATCAATCCTAATACTGTCTCTACTTTTCATTTCACTGGGGAGAAATTATACTCACAGACACATGAACAATATCAAGGATGTCACGTTTGCCTAATCGGATTCTGATAGAAGTGCTCCTGTATTCTAATTAGCTTCAAGGTTTACATAGACAACTTTTCGAAGAAACACAATTTGTTTATTCCTGGCTGACCGCTTGAATGGGTGCACGTGAAAGAGACAGATATACTGTAGACACAGGAGAGACAGGGATAGGACCACAGGAGAGACAGGGATAGGACCACAGGAGAGACAGGGATAGGACCACAGGAGAGACAGGGATAGGACCACAGGAGAGACAGGGATAGGACCACAGGAGAGACAGGGATAGGACCACAGGAGACACAGGGATAGGACCACAGGAGAGACAGGGATAGGACCACAGGAGAGACAGGGATATGACTGCCCAGCCCCATAAGACAACTTTAGCAATATTGCTAGCTAGTAGTACTTACTAGATGGTAAATGGACGACACTTATATAGCCCTTTTCCACCTTAGCGGCACTCAAAGCGCTTTACAATGGCCTCTCATTCACCCATTCACACACCAATGGCGGTAGCTGCCATGCAAGTGCTAACCTTGGGGTTAGGTGTCTTGCTCAAGGACACTTCAACATGTGGACAGTCGGAGCTGGGATTCGAACCACTGACCCTTCGATCATTGATGACCCGCTCTACCAACTGAGCTACAGCCGCCCCATGATAGGTATGACTATACCTAGCACAGCCTACCTAAGGTAGTGATACTGTAGCTAGCCCAATGAACATAGAACTTTCCCACAAGTTGCCAGAGCTTTTGGGACACTTTCTATCTATTAAATTCTCTAGCAAAATAATTAAAGGTTGGTTTATAATCAGCCGACAATTAGATTGCCAAAACAGTGGACGAATATGCGTTGATGGCAGCTATTATGCGTGCTTGTGGCAAGTACCAACAACAGCAAACACAGAAAATGGAGCCCCATTACTTCCAGGTACCTGGCCCATTATCTAGGCAGGCTGGCTTGAGGAGGCGCAGGTGGAGGGCTGGGGAGTAACTGCACCAGTACAGTAGCAGCTCATTTACATGTGTTGTCCCTAGATATGCCTGCACAAAGGCAGCCTCACCGCAGAACTTCAAGACTGGGTTCAGGAAGACGGAGATCTTCCTCGTCTGCTGGGAGGCTGCTGACAGCTAGGTGAGTTCGGAGTTTCAATATATTTGTTCTGAGTTTGAGTGCATTTGTTCTGAGTTTGAGTATATTGGTTCTGAGTGTATTTGCATTTATTAGGGGTGGCTGTAGCTCAGGAAGTAGAATCCCGGCTCCCCTTGACGTCATGTCAAAGTCAAGTAGACAATGACAGCTGTTGATCAATACGGCGGCGACTGTGGCTCAGGAGGTAGAGCGGGTCGTCCAATGACCGCAAGGTCGCCGGTTTGAATCCCTGCTCCTCCTGACAACATGTCGATGTGTCATTGCGCAAGACACACAACCCCAAATTAGTCCCAAAGAGCAGGCTAGCCCCTTGCATGGCAGCTGCCGCCATTGGTGTGTGTGTGTACAGCATGTGTGTGAATGAGAGGCCTTCCTTGTAGAGCGCTTTGGATAAAAGCCCTATATAAGTGCAGTACATTTACCATCATTTTCACAGTTAACTGAATAAAAGCATAATTTACACTTAAAAATCATCATCATAAAATATACAGTAAAAATATTAAACATACATATATCATGCAGTCATATCCTTCAGGTAGTGAAGCTGGTGCCCTCCACCACCACACCGCCAGCGTCTGAGGAAAGCATAGGAGAGGAGATCCTCCCTCTCAAGCAGTTATTGTATTTTTATTTTGCTACTCTTGCAACTTTGGCTTCAGCACTAGAGGGTGCTTTCACACTTGCCTTGTTGAGTTACCAGAGTTCTCTTTCCCCCTTGGTGCGGTGCGTTTGGGCAAGTGTGAAAGCAGCCATCACACTCGGGTGCGCATTCTGCGAAACAAAGCAGCACACAAACTGGCTATTCTCCGTCTGTAGGCTACACTCGCGGCTCACATTTTCTACGCTACGATCGGCGTCCAACATATTCCAAATCATCTTCTTTATCCTCAAAATCTGATAAATATTCAGGCATATTGCACACAATATTCCAGGCACCAACAAGCCGATCGTAGAGTAGAGAATGTGAGCCGCGAGTTTACGAGTGTAGCCTACAGACATAATGGAGAATAGCCAGTCTGCGCGCTGTGCGCATGCGTGCTGGAGCAAGTGGGGAAGCTATTTCGTTTCTAAAAACGATTGTAAAGATCATATTACAGAGGCATGTGAAAAACCACAACAAGCCCTCGCTCTATGTAAGCACAACTCGCGATTCATAAAGACAGATTGATGAAAACAACCGTTTCGCGGCAGAGATTTTTTAGAAGCTGCATTCTCAGTGCCCCGTCCGCGGATATACTTGGCTCGCGCTAGATTTTAAATTTCTTCTACAGGCCTCCGAATTACACCAAAGTTATCTCGGTGAGTCAAACGTCTTATAATATGTCGTAAATAAGGTCCAGGTTGTCAAAAATGAGCATTCTCCTTTAAATGCAATTATTGTAAGTCGCTTTGGATAAAAGTGTCAGCTACATGACTGTAATGTAAATGTAAAGTAATGTAAATGCAATGTAATGTAAATGTAATGTAACGAGTCAGCAGCAACACCAACAGCAACCCCAACGCCATCTTCCTGCAGGAGAGACCAACCATCCCCTGGGCCATGCCCTACCTGCAGGAGAGACCAACCATCCCCTGAGCCATGCCCTACCTGCAGGAGAGACCAACCATCCCCTGAGCCATGCCGTACCTGCAGGAGAGACCAACCATCCCCTGAGCCATGCCCTACCTGCAGGAGAGACCAACCATCCCCTGAGCCATGCCCTACCTGCAGGAGAGACCAACCATCCCCTGAGCCATGCCCTACCTGCAGGAGAGACCAACCAACCCCTGAGCCATGCCCTACCTGCAGGAGAGACCAACCATCCCCTGAGCCATGCCCTACCTGCAGGAGAGACACCATCATCCCCTGAGCCATGCCCTACCTGCAGGAGAGACCAACCATCCCCTGAGCCATGCCCCACCTGCAGGAGAGACACCATCATCCCCTGAGCCATGCCCTACCTGCAGGAGAGACCAACCAACCCCTGAGCCATGCCCTACCTGCAGGAGAGACCAACCATCCCCTGAGCCATGCCCTACCTGCAGGAGAGACACCATCATCCCCTGAGCCATGCCGTACCTGCAGGAGAGACCAACCATCCCCTGAGCCATGCCCTACCTGCAGGAGAGACACCATCATCCCCTGAGCCATGCCGTACCTGCAGGAGAGACCAACCATCCCCTGAGCCATGCCCTACCTGCAGGAGAGACCAACCATCCCCTGAGCCATGCCCTACCTGCAGGAGAGACACCATCATCCCCTGAGCCATGCCGTACCTGCAGGAGAGACCAACCATCCCCTGAGCCATGCCCTAACTGCAGGAGAGACCAACCATCCCCTGAGCCATGCCGTACCTGCAGGAGAGACACCATCATCCCCTGAGCCATGCCCTACCTGCAGGAGAGACACCATCATCCCCTGAGCCATGCCCTACCTGCAGGAGAGACAACCATCCCCTGAGCCATGCCCTACCTGCAGGAGAGACAACCATCCCCTGAGCCATGCCCTACCTGCAGGAGAGACCAACCATCCCCTGAGCCATGCCCTACCTGCAGGAGAGACCAACCATCCCCTGAGCCATGCCGTACCTGCAGGAGAGACACCATCATCCCCTGAGCCATGCCCTACCTGCAGGAGAGACACCATCATCCCCTGAGCCATGCCCTACCTGCAGGAGAGACCAACCATCCCCTGAGCCATGCCCTACCTGCAGGAGAGACCAACCATCCCCTGAGCCATGCCCTACCTGCAGGAGAGACAACCATCCCCTGAGCCATGCCCTACCTGCAGGAGAGACCAACCATCCCCTGAGCCATGCCCTACCTGCAGGAGAGACCAACCATCCCCTGAGCCATGCCCTACCTGCAGGAGAGACCAACCATCCCCTGAGCCATGCCCTACCTGCAGGAGAGACCAACCATCCCCTGAGCCATGCCCTACCTGCAGGAGAGACACCATCATCCCCTGAGCCATGCCCTACCTGCAGGAGAGACCAACCATCCCCTGAGCCATGCCCTACCTGCAGGAGAGACCAACCAACCCCTGAGCCATGCCCTACCTGCAGGAGAGACCAACCATCCCCTGAGCCATGCCCTACCTGCAGGAGAGACCAACCATCCCCTGAGCCATGCCCTACCTGCAGGAGAGACACCATCATCCCCTGAGCCATGCCGTACCTGCAGGAGAGACCAACCATCCCCTGAGCCATGCCCTACCTGCAGGAAAGACCAACCATCCCTTGAGCCAATGCCCTACCTGCAGGAGAGACACCATCATCTCCTGAGCCATGCCCTACCTGCAGGAGAGACCAACCATCCCCTGAGCCATGCCCTACCTGCAGGAGAGACCAACCATCCCCTGAGCCATGCCCTACCTGCAGGAGAGACACCATCATCCCCTGAGCCATGCCGTACCTGCAGGAGAGACCAACCAACCCCTGAGCCATGCCCTACCTGCAGGAGAGACCAACCATCCCCTGAGCCATGCCCTACCTGCAGGAGAGACACCATCATCCCCTGAGCCATGCCCCACCTGCAGGAGAGACACCATCATCCCCTGAGCCATGCCGTACCTGCAGGAGAGACAACCATCCCCTGAGCCATGCCGTACCTGCAGGAGAGACACCAACCAACCCTTTGGTGTCTGCAGGGGTCATCCTGGAGCATATGGCACATATTCTAGTCCCTCCACAGTTCACAAGCCCCCAGAACCCCAGCCACGAGACCCCCAACTACCCCTGCCTGCCAGTCATCACTAGTGATAATGACTACCCCTGCCTGCCAGAGTCATCACTAGTGATAATGACTACCCCGGCCTGCCAGAGTCATCACTAGTGATAATGACTACCCCTGCCTGCCAGAGTCATCACTAGTGATAATGACTACCCCGGCCTGCCAGAGTCATCACTAGTGATAATGACTACCCCTGCCTGCCAGAGTCATCACTAGTGATAATGACTACCCCTGCCTGCCAGAGTCATCACTAGTGATAATAGAAGATGATTAAAAATATTGGGAAAAACAAGAGGGGCTGGCAGCTGAGGCTAATACTACTACTACTACTGCTACTACTACTACTGCTACTACTACTACTACCACTACTACTACTACTACCACTACTACTACTACTACTGCTACTACTACTACTACTACTACCAATACTACTACTACTACTACTACTGCTACTACTACTACTACCACTACTACTACTACTACTACTACCACTACTACTACTACTACTGCTACTACTACTACTACCACTACTACTACTACTACTACTACTATTACTACTACTACTCAGTGGCGATTTTACATTAGGGGCAGGTGGGGCAGTGCCCCACCAGAGGTGGCGCTGTTGTGCAAGATGCATCTTAGCCTACAACTGTGTTTCGGAAAAATCTAATTTATAATTAATACAAAATAGTGATTCAGTGGTTAAAATAGCATGTATAAATATAATAAACCTGACTGACACTATGTATAGTGCTGTTTTGCAGTAATTCCCTTTGTATGAGCGTGTCACAGACTGCTCTGACTCGGCAGAGGGGCACCGAAGCGTTCTCCCCTACTGTTGCTATAGCGACAATGTGAGCGTGGTCGGGAGTAATGTGAAAAAATATCACGCAGATTGTATTGGGTGGAGGGGCAGAAAAGTCTCTGCCCCTACGAAATCTACCTGGCAACAGGTTTAGCCCGGGAATAATAAAACAACGTTGATCAAAGTTGAACTACTGGGTCACCGTCATTGTCGATCTACGTTAGCCAATGCTGCTAGCTAAAGTTTTGTAGAGATTTAAAGTGTTTTCAGGTGCAACAAAAATGAATAGTGTAGATTATTTGTTGAATGTGCGGTTTAGTACATTGAAACTGGAAGAGAAACTGGAAATAAAACGTTTAGGGCCACACCGACCAGAAGAATTGTTGCTGCTTCAGGCTGGAGAAAAGGTAACCCGTACCTTCAAACAGGAATGGTTTGAAAAAAAGAAGTGGCTAACTGCTAGCACCTCGAAAAGTGCGCTGTTCTGTTTCCCGTGTATTCTTTTTGGTGGAGACTCTGTTTGGGCATCGTCTGGATTCAAAGACATTAAACATCTGTCAGAAAGAACAGCGAAGCATGAAAGCTCTGCGTCCCATCTGAGCTGTGCCATGAAGCTGGGTTTACTGGGGCAGCTCAACGTCCAGGCACAGCTCTGATGCGTTTCGCCGTTCCATCGCGGAGCACAACAAACAGACCGAGGAGAATCGGTATGTTCTGGGGAGGCTGATCACTTGTATCAAACTCTGTGGGAAGTGTGAAATGGGTTTGCGTGGTCACGACGAGTCAGCGAACTCACTGAACCCAGGCATTTTTCGGTGCATTTTTGAGACGATGTGTGAGGGGGACACCCGGCTAAAACGACACTATGACGCGCAACCTTACTTCAAGGGAACATCTAGCACCATACAGAACGAACTCCTGGATTGCATGTATGAGGTTTACAGGGAGGAAGTGGCCGCACAATTGAGAGAGACCCAGTTTGTCGCTGTCATGGCAGACGAGACTACCGATATATCATGCAAATCCCAAATGGTCATAGTGCTGAGATACATGGTAGACAACACTGTCACGGAGCGATTCCTAATGTTCATGGAAGTGAAGGATAAGACTGCCATCGGCCTCTCCAACGTGATCATACAGACCCTTGAGCCGCTGGGACTGAACAACAAGCTAATCGCACAAACGTACGATGGAGCAGCTGTGATGAGCGGTAGTGTAGGCGGCGTGCAAACACT
>NC_140253.1:20110718-20128218 GCF_949987555.1 Borostomias antarcticus
GGGAAAGAGCAGAGCATCAGTGAATTCACCCTCTCAAGTAACTCATTAGAATAGATGAATAGATGCATATTTATTGAACTACATGAAGTGATTAATTTCATGCATAATCAAATACTCGTGTTATGAATATGCATATTTTAGTCCTGATTCATCATGACAGATTGAGGTTCAGGTATGTGTATCCATAGTTCATTAAGGGCTATCATTTGACTGAAATTACTTTTTTTAATTAAAAAAACAAATTAAAACTGTATTAAAACAACAGTTTAAGATCAGTTTTGTGACCAGTCAGCCATAATAAGAGTTTTTGCACAAGATATGAGCAAGTTCAATGAAGTTAATCTCTTACAATAGTTGCTCCACAACTTCATGAAGATGGAACAGACTGTTCTGAGCCGTCATTACAATGATAAGGTCAGGGCCCACCATTCTGTTATCATCAGCTGGCCACCATTTTGTCCACTCACAAAGACGGCTAGCCGACATGACAAAGACCGGGTTCTGTTCAACAGGTCTGACGTTCTCCCTCCGGCCCCGAGGTTAAAAAACAAAGTGATGGAGTGACAAAGACATGTCCATCAAATGGTGTTCCTCCACCACTTGAGGTTCTTGGCCGGTCTGAGAGTATTGTCCTGTCCTGAAACAAAACCCTGACAACATGACTGGACTAAGAATGGACTAGTTTGCCTCAGCCCACAGTTTAAGACCTCATTGGTGAGCAACAAAGCTCCTCCATTCCACCATTTGCTGAATGTCTATCGTGCGTGTGAATGGGTATTACTTATACGTGCATGTTGAAGTGTTAATGTTGGCATTGCTATTGTTGGTAATCTACCAGCAGAGTAAGAAAGCACCGTGTTTGAGATGCCTAAACAGCTTCTTTATTAACCTCAACTTGGTTTAATTATCAGACTTGGCGTCATGCTCTGATCTGTGTCCAGCATACAGTAAATTAGCTGCCTATCGATTCCTTACATTTCATCCCAGTATTCTCAGCATGGTACTGTATGCTGTCTGCCTGCTTGAGTAGGGCCGGCCGAGGGGAGCAGGTCTTTTTGAGGTTTGTCCTCTACTCCAGGAAAGGCCTAGCCTTCTAGAACAACATGGGAATTACAATAGTTTGAACTTTACTCTATCCGGTAGACTGTGCATCGATGCCACTGGCCGAAGCAACCAAAATGGCGAGCCTTTTTGGCGACATTTGGTGACATTTGGAGTTGAAAGGTGAATGAGTGAGTGGGAATGTGAAAGGCCAAGCCAAATGGGAGACTTTGTCAGATTCGGCCTGCAGCCAGACCTCTGGCTTTAATGTGACTTTGGCTGGTTTTGTCCACATGTCGCTAAGATTGTTTGATTATTATTGTCCAGTCAGTGAATGAGAACTTTGAGAAGAGCCAGACTTTTGTGATATTTCAATCAAGCTTGCAGTATGTACTGTATATGATCAGCACTTTTGTATGATTCTTTGAATAACGTGAGAACCCTTTGCTCCACACTGCTTTCTAATACTGTACAATCCAAGATTTTTTTAAATGCCCTTTAAAGCTATGCCCTCTCAAACCTCTTCCACTTGCCTTTGCCCTCAATGATACAAATAAAAAAAAACTTTATTTAACCAGGTAAAGAAACTTTACAAATACAAATTTAAAATCTATTTTTCAAAAGAGACCTTGCCAAGAGGACAGCATAATAAAAACATGCATGCAGGTTTCATACAAACACACACATATCAAACATTTAAAAGGCAGTTTTGCGAGACCATATTGGTAATAAATTAGATACAGAAACAATTTCCAATATTTTCACATTCTAAATCCTTCAAGATTGAAACAAAGGCATCATAAGAAATCAGCTCTGGAAAATGTAAGTCTGGAGGGAAGCGTATTCTCAACATAAACACGTATCTTTCTTCCTGGTCCATGGTGGTTTGTAATTGGACAGGGACTGAGGAAGGACTCTGTGATTGGACGATGTTGATAAAACTTTCCCATTTCAAGCTGGGCTGCTCATGGGAGTTAACTACTCACAACATCTTCTGATACAATCAATGTCTGTGGTTGGGTCTGCTGGGGCCTTGGGTGCCTAGTTGAGCAGAACTAATTACTTCTTTTTAAAAGTTAATTTGCTACCAGGGCCTTTTCCTAATTTTATTCTCCATGTTATCTGATGGAGGTGGTCCAGTAATTGTCCTATATTCCAGCCAGTATGGGCAATCAGTGAATTCCATGGGGCCTGAGAGATTGCCTTGATGGGGCCTGAGACTGGAAGGGAAGTGTTCAAGTTTGAGTATAAGCCCTTGGGTGATGTTCTGTGGGGACATATAAACTTTGTTGCACACTACAAGTGATTTGAGAGGGGCTAGTAGTTACTGTCTTTGTACTGTGATCCTCACCCAGTGGTCTTTGTGTGGAAACACATCTTGATATCTTGGTTCCCATTAATATGTTTGGTACCAGAACAGTAGCTTCTTTAAAATAAACTTTCAGTGAAAATATTGCTGCTGTTGTTAACTTATAGTCAGACAAATGGTGGCATTGGGTTGAAACAGAGGTGCATGTGAGGAAACAGACATAGAAAACAAAACAGAAGGGCTCAAAACAGAAGGGCTCAAAACAGAAGGGCTCAAAGGAGACAAGCTAGGGAACAAGTCCCCTCAGAGTGATTTCTTCACTTTCTGAAGGCCGCACATTCGTACCACTCACAGTCACCCAAAAGATTCATTGAATTGAGCAAATTATAACTGAAGCAGTGCAGTATCGGAAAAGATGTTGCTTGTGAACGATACACCTCAAGGTAAGGATATAGGGTCTTTTGTTTGTTTTTAATGTGACAGCTGCAGCAGCTCAGTATAGGAACAGGTGATTTGTATGCAAATGATACACCATGGGTCTTTGAGTTTTTCGCTACCTCCGGCCCAGAAACAGCACAGGGCAAGAGGTAATGTTTTACGTGTTCGTTTGTTCATTTGTCTATTAGCAGGATTACACAACAACTACCTTACCAATTTTCACGAAAGTAGAAGGGTGTGGAATGGGCCAATTTACAATCCATTACATTTTGGAGCAGATCCAAATCACAGGGTGGGTCCACGAGCCGCTCAAACACAGCTGGCAATTCACTGCTATTTATTTTTTGGACTAAGATTACACAAAAACGACCAGAATGCTTTTCATGAAATTCGGTGGAGGGATGCTGGATTGGTCAATTTAGAACCCATTCAATTTTGGAGCGGATTCGAATCACGGGTTGGGTCCACGAGCAAGCCAAATATGGCCGGCCATTCACCTCCGTTCGTTTTTTGGACTTGGCGAAAAATTCATATGACAGCTGCAGGAGTAAAACAAGTGCACAGTAAACAAGACTCATAACCTCTTTGTTGTTATGGCCCCCTGCTCCCAGCATGCCTCTCTCCGCCCTGCTCACCCCCTGCTCCTGTTCTGCCCTGACCCTGGACCCTCACCCCTGCCTCTAGTCCGTCACCCCTGCCCCTCTCTGCCCGTCACCCTGGATGTTCACGCCTGACCCTGGATCACCCTGTCTCCCTGGACTTTCAGCCCTCATGCTGGCAGATAATTATTGTTTTGCTTGTCGCGCGAGTTGTTGACGGGGGGGTGCTAACAGAGATTTTTGATTTCTCTGTGTGAGAATTGTGAAGTTCGGCGTGAGAAGAGGCTGAAATGCGTGTGTCTCACGCTCAATGCGTGAGACTTGGCAACTCTGGCTAATGTTACCCAATCTGTTCCACAAATATTTACGCTGTGTGGCCAAATTAGTTAGCTAGATAATGATAGCTAGCTAGCTACATTGAATTACATGTATTACGTGTACTTGTGTAATAGTTTTTCACTAGGGATAGGCCTATCCATATTGCAGCTGATGAAATTAATAAGATAATAAAATTAATAAAAGCACTGTTACCTATAATTTACAGGTGCTATGCTGAAGTTTGTTAGTAAAACTAAAGGAGATGCTGGATCATCAGCTAGTACAAGCTCAGTTGATCCACATCCAGCCTCAGCCAGTACTACCACAGGCCCAGTACAGCCAGCTACTACAGATACCACAGGCCCAGTACAACCAGCTACTACAGATACTACAGGCCCAGTACAGCCAGCTAACAGATACCACAGGCCCAGTACAGCCAGCTACTACAGATACTACAGGCCCAGTACAGCCAGCTAACAGATACCACAGGCCCAGTACAGCCAGCTACTACAGATACTACAGGCCCAGTACAGCCAGCTACTACAGATACTACAGGCCCAGTACAGCCAGCTACTACAGATACTACAGGCCCAGTACAGCCAGCTACTACAGATACCACAGGCCCAGTACAGCCAGCTACTACAGATACCACAGGCCCAGTACAACCAGCTACTACAGATACCACAGGCCCAGTACAACCAGCTAACAGATACCACAGGCCCAGTACAACCAGCTACTACAGATACCACAGGCCCAGTACAGCCAGCTACTACAGATACCACAGGCCCAGTACAGCTAGCTAACAGATACCACAGGCCCAGTACAGCTAGCTAACAGATACCACAGGCCCAATACAGCCAGCTACTACAGATACTACAGGCCCAGTACAGCCAGCTACTACAGATACCACAGGCCCAGTACAGCTAGCTAACAGATACCACAGGCCCAGTACAGCCAGCTACTACAGATACCACAGGCCCAGTACAGCCAGCTAACAGATACCACAGGCCCAGTACAACCAGCTACTACAGATACTACAGGCCCAGTACAGCCAGCTACTACAGATACCACAGGCCCAGTACAGCCAGCTACTACAGATACCACAGGCCCAGTACAGCCAGCTACTACAGATACTACAGGCCCAGTACAGCCAGCTACTACAGATACCACAAGCCCAGTACAGCCAGCTACTACAGATACTACAGGCCCAGTACAGCCAGCTACTACAGATACTACAGGCCCAGTACAGCCAGCTTCAACAGATACTACAGGCACAGTACAGCTACTAACACAGACCTAGGTGAAGTACAGGCAGCCTCAACCAGTACTAGCACTAGCACAACCAGAAGTGTACAGCCAGCATCAGCTACAAGCAGTTCGGGGGAGGGGGGGGTGGGGACTCGATTGTAGAACTGGGGTGTCAATAGAAAAAGGTTGACATGTCTCACGGGTCAGGTAGGAGGGCCCCTTAGCAGAACTTTGCTTAGGGCCCCAGGGAGGTCAGTGCCAGCTCTGATTGAGCTACAAGTGACTCCTGCTCTCTGTGAGCTCCAGCAGCCTTCCGTGGCTGTGCTCCAGCAGTTCCCCGTGGCTGTGCTCCAGCAGTTCCCCGTGGCTGTGCTCCAGCAGTTCCCCATGGCTGTGCTCCAGCAGTTCCCTGTGGCTGTGCTCCAGCAGTTCCCTGTGGCTGTGCTCCAGCAGTTCCCCGTGGCTGTGCTCCAGCAGCCTTCCATGGCTGTGCTCCAGCAGTTCCCTGTGGCTGTGCTCCAGCAGTTCCCCGTGGCTGTGCTCCAGCAGTTCCCCATGGCTGTGCTCCAGCAGTTCCCCATGGCTGTGCTCCAGCAGTTCCCCATGGCTGTGCTCCAGCAGTTCCCCATGGCTGTGCTCCAGCAATTCCCCGTGGCTGTGCTATTGATATAATGGCAAGATCCGCCAGCCGCTGCTGACACATTGTAAACCTCAGGTAAGTCTTGCTGAGTTTTAGAGCTGAGAAACTCCTCTCCCCAGAGGCACCAGTAACAGGGCTGGTGGGAAGCAGACAGAGGGCAACGCTCAGGCTGGGATATAAATCAAGGAGGTTTTGCTAGCAGGGATAGAGAGTGGCGTCAGACAGCCTTGATCTCTATGTGGGAGGGGTCAGCCGGTTTCATTCCTGCATCAGGCCCCGGCCATCCCTCGGGCTCGGGCCGGGACAGCACAGCGCACTTGGATCGGACAAGGAGGTGGGAATCGCAAGTGTATTCCGTGCTCCCAGTCGGTTTGGGAACTGGCAGGAGGATAAAAAGAGCCCTTCACAGGGCTCCGTTCCCTTCATGCCCTAGCGGAGCCACTTTTCTGCTTCACTTACCAAGACAAAAGCACCAAACAAAACGCTGCACACCCAGTGGCAACCAATAATGTCACTCAAGGCTCAGTTAGTCTCTTTTTCAAAGTGTTTTGCACAATATCCCCTTACAAGGCTCGGGGAGAGTCTCTGGTTTAGAATGTCTGGGAAAATCAATGTTTCTACATTCATGGAATCTCTGTGGTCGCATCCGCGACATCTCTTCTGGCGGTTTCATCTCAATCTGCAACTGCTCTGCGATCTCTATATTGCATCTGTCTGTGCTGCTTTGAGTCCCGTGTCCCTGGACTCTTGCTCCATCAGTTTCTCTTTTCAGTGCTTCTATCGTTCATTCATTCGTTTGTTAGCAGAGCACTCAAAAACTCCCAGACCAATTTTCATGAAACTCGGTGGAGGGGTGTGGCATGCACCAAATTAAAATTTGCAGGGGATTTGTATCACTGGGTAGATTCACAATTAAAATACCTTTTTGAGCAAAGCCAGCTCCCCATATGGAGGCGCTAGAGCCACCCGGTATCAACGTGTAATAGACGAGTAGAGGCGCTTGTGTGAAACGGCTCAGTTTCACGTTTTAGCCGCGCTTAAAGGTAGAATACACCCGTAAATTTAAAGACATGAAATAGACCCATTGCTTAAACCTTTAATAGAGACGTTTTAGAATGCACGTCAGTACTGGACACAAGGGTCAGGTTTGTCTGATTTACAAAACTGGACCCAGGAGCTGGGCCTGGGGGCTCATATCTCAATACCCCTGCTTGGGCACGCTGGCCTGGGGGCTCATATCTCAATACCCCTGCTTGGGCACGCTGGCCTGGGGGCTCATATCTCAATACCCCTGCTTGGGCACGCTGGCCTGGGGGCTCATATCTCAATACCCCTGCTTGGGCACGCTGGCCTGGGGGCTCATATCTCAATACCCCTGCTTGGGCACGCTGGCCTGGGGGCTCATATCTCACGCTGGCCTGGGGGCTCATATCTCACGCTGGCCTGGGGGCTCATATCTCACGCTGGCCTGGGGGCTCATATCTCACGCTGGCCTGGGGGCTCGCGGGAGAGCAGGTGAATTGCTCAATGCTCGCTGCCCTCGGGCCTCCAGGCTGCCAAATGATTGTTATTATGTGTAATAAGAGAAAGGGCTCACCCAGGCTCAGGGTGGTAAAAGGGTAGCCCCTGCCCCGAGCCTGGGGGGGGGGAGGACATACCATCTAACACACACGAAGAAGAGAAAGGGCTCTATTACACCTTTAAGCAACAGGTCTATGTTTATGTTTTTTAAACGTGTGTATTCTACATTTAAGCGTGGCTCAAATGTTTCACATAAGTACCTCTACTCTGTTATACGTTTAGCTGTGATACCCTGTTGGCTAGAGACACAGGGTTTTGGACTGGGGAGTGCGGGGGAGAGTCTGGAGTGCAACAAAACGCCTCCCCACCGGCTCAGGTGTGAACCCCCCCATTTATTGTCAACATGACTGCCCATTCACCTCCATTAATTTTCTTGACTTTGGCTCAAGAGCGAAAAATCTCCCATTCATTGTCAATGGGCAGATTGAAACAGCCATATCTCAACATGGGAAGGTCACGGAGACGCAGCGTTTCGACTGCCATAAATCTCTCAACATAACGAATGCAGCAATACCAATGTCCTGCTCGCTCGCTCGCTCGCCCGGGTGCAGACAGAGCCATGAAATGCATTCATGGGCAGAGGTCTGTGCTCTCAGACCACCATTTCTAGTTTGATATATATTATATCAAATAATAACACACATTATGACACTGACCATGTCTTCATTTCTTTGAGAATGTCCTGAGATGTGGACACGTCTTAGCATCCTTCTTCTCCAGGACGTGTGTGGTAAGTGCAGACAAGGCTTCCACAAAATGAGGCCTGGTAGGCTTGGTACTGGCGGGCCTTCACTCTGTGCATGCTGCACTCCCATCTGGTTGTATACAGATTCTAGATGGTCAGATGCTTCTGCATAATCTCCCACCACTGCACAGAGGAGCTGAACTGGTTGTTGGCTCTCTTAATCTGATCAACAATAGCATCTGTTGTTTCCTGTGCGTCCAGTGATACAAGTTCATTTTGGATTTGCTTGCTCCAAAGCTGGTCATTCTACTCCTGGTGTTTAATCCTCCTCAAATCAAACTAGGCCATTAGTTCTACCTGACTCAGGAAGTTGCCATTTCTGTGCTCATATAGGTGCTCTGAGTGGCCTCGAAATGCTTGGTTCCGTTTAGCTAAATGGCACACAATGGCTAACAGTCTCCTAGGGACTGTTTTCCAATGGTTGATCTTCTTTATTAAGTCTTGGTTAACTGAGTCGATAGTGGTGCTTGGTTTTAATCTCTCCACAAGGTAGTGCCACTTCTCCATATTTTCGGTGCTTCTTACTGCGCTTGTGAGTTTTCAGATGTTTACCGATATTTCCCCAGGACCGAAAGCCATTGCTGCCGAGCTGTGTCTCTTTTTCCGAAGATGCGACAGCTAAAACAAAATACAGCATCTGCACTGACTACGTTAGCCACTTCCTTGTTATTTTCTACACTTTCCCACTATGCTACCGAAGGCACTGTGATTGCGCAGTGGAAGCTGCATTGACAAAGACCTGAGCCTAAATCCAAAGGGAAAGTGAACTGGCAAGTTTTGTTTTAATTTGTGTGTCTGCCCAGTGATTCTGATCTGCTCCATTCATTTAATGGGTTCTAAGTTGGCCCGTGCTACAGTACACCCCTCCACTGAGTTTAGTGAAAATCGGTCAGGAAGTTTTTGTGTAATCCTGCTAAAGAACCAACCAACCAACCAACACATGCGACCCAAAACATAACCTCTGGGGTGGAGGTAATGATAGGGGGCTGTAGGGGACTTGTGACCTAGTTGACCTAGTTGACCTAGTAACAGTACGATTCGAATGGTGGGTGTGGACATTTTGAATTGGTGATAAGAGTGATTGAGGTAGAAATAGGCCTAATCGGTTAATTTGTTTGTTAATCTGTAAAAATGTTTTTGTAAATTGTAAATTGTAACTTGTGAATCTGTAATTTGGAATTGACTATTAGAGTTTATCTGTAGCATAATCTTGGAGCCGGCAGCAACATTTCAGTGTGACTGTACACCGTACATTACATGTGAGGAATTAAAGAATCTTGAATCTTGAAGAAGTAGGGCATTGCTCAACTGTGGTGATGAACGGGACAATTTATAACCAGGCGACAGCCCAGGCTGGACAGAAGGGAGAAGGTCAGAGCGCTAGCGGGAACATGGAGACTAAGAGGACTGGACTGGATTGATATCAATCTAAACTATCACAGGGCCTAGCGGCATGCAGGACTCTGGCTCTCAAATAATAGAGCCATGTTTGTTCCATGTTAGATAAGAGTAGCTTGGATTCAACCACATCTAGATGAGTCCCATCTCATTTAAACGGTTCATGCCTGCCATGGAATAGATAAACATTATCAATGTAAGGGATGGCAAAGTACATACAGTCGCCCTTTTGCCAGAGGTGTAGTGTGCGTTTTATGATAAGGTAGACTTGCCATTTTTTTTATTGAAGGCGTAACTATCACTGTTATCTGTTTATTTTCAAAGCCATTATCTGTAAACTTCCAGCATACATCTTGTCCCTATTGGACTGAAGCCTTGGCACCTAAAAGACCCAGTCAAACGACGGGCTTGTTTTCAGGGTTCAGAGTGCATTCTGAACTGGGAAGTGCTGCTTTTCTCCATGATGCTCCTTGTACTTGGGATACCTTACAACAGACTCTAAAGCCTGAGGTATTTCCTCCAGTCACAGAGTTTAAGTCCATGGCTCAATAATGATAATAATAATGATTGTATATTGCATTTGTTCTGTGGATATTTGTGCCTCTGTGTAGACTTGTCATCACTGTAAATGAGAGATCCCTCAGTGCTTTGCGTGTATAAATACTGGTGCATCTCAGAAAATTAGAATATTGGGAAAAAGTTCATTATTTTCCGTAATTTAATTCAAAAAGTAAAACTTTCATGTATTCTAGATCCATTAAACAAAGTGAAATATTTCAAGCCTTTTTTGTTTTAATTTTCTTTTATAATTGTACAGTATGTTCATGTATACACTCAATACTTGGTCGGGGCTCCTTTTGCACAAAATACTGCATCAACGTGGAGCGTGGCATGGAGGCAATCAGCCTTGAAATATTTCACTACATGTGTAATGGATCTATAATATATGAAAGTTTCACTTTTTGAATTAAATTATGGAAAATGATTAATTTTCCACAATATTCTAATTTTCTGAGATACATGAATGACACCTGTAAAGGTTTGAAAATGAAAAATGAAATAAAAAGTAGTTGGCTGAGACAGCACTTTTTCATGTTTCCAGATGTAGTAGGCAGTGGTCCTGAGATGAAGAAGTACTTATCAGTGCACTTGAAAGAGATAAAGAGTATGCAGTCTTAGATAACTAGGATCTTTGTGCTTTGATGTCATTCGCCCCAATATGAACTACCAGAGACTCAAAGTGTGGGCTGTTGGGCATTATGCATGGACAAAACAGGGCATGGGCTTTCGTTTGATCCCCGTCGGGCACATGGTTCAGCATCAAATCATCTCTGGGACGAGATGTCACTGCCAGCCAGGGATGAGTGGTGGCCTGTGATAGCAATCAACTTGACGTTTTCCCGGATTTCTCTCTCCAGCCGGCGAATGTTGCCCTCCAGATGAGAGAAGGCCAGAGTCCAGCTCTCACACAAAGACATATTATTGTTGCTAACAGGCTTAACAGCTAACAGGCTAACTAGGCCAAGCCAGCCAGCAGCCTCACCAGCACTTGATCAAATGTCCGTAATCCAAAAACCGAGTCACAGTCCAGGCGAGGGTCAAAACCAATATGTCAACAGTGCAAACAATCCAAAGTCCAAGATCCAAAAATCAAATATAGTTTGGTGAAATAACTCTTTTAAAATAATTTAAAATCCGCTGTGGGCTTGCCGTCTGTTTCACATCCACTGATATGTTCATCCTGTAGGTGAGCTACCAACGCTTCTCTTAAAACTAGTGATGTCAACGTTCTCATAAAGCCAGTGAAGTCAGGATTTATAAAACTGCAATAGTTGTGGAAGTGCATTATTAACATGACTCCTCAGAGTCTGTATCTGCTATATGGGAAGCCACAGAGGACAAACAGCGAAGGACAGGGAATCTCATATAAATCGATCTTCTCTTCCTCTCCCTCCCTCCTCTCTCCGTGTTGAAAGACCGAGTTTACTGCTGTTCCCATGAGACCTCCACACGTCTACCTCTACACACCACTGTTCATTCTATTCTCAGAAAAACTAACTGTACTTTGTGAGAGGATATGTTTCTCTCTCTCTCTCTCTCTCTCCTTCCTTTCACCCCCCCCCACTCTGCTCTCTTTCCTGTCCTCCCTCCTTATCTCCTCTTTCCCTCTCGACAGAAGAAAAGTCTCGGCTCGTCAGAGGGGAAACCATCCTAGCTTGTCCCAAAGCAATTACAAGCCCTGTTATTTCTCATCCTCTGCTACACATACACAAGCACACACACACGCACACACACACATACACACGCACACACACACACACACACACACACACACGCACGCACGCACACACACACACACACACACACACACACCTACCTTCACTGACGGTGGCGTCCACTGCAGAGGTGATACAAGCAGCCGACCTCAGACAGATATCTTCTCTCCCCCGGCCTCGCTCTGTGGTCAGGGTGAAAGGTCAGTCACGCCACGCGAAGCAGTCCAGATACAGTAACTTTGTTGTCTTTTAATTGACTACTTTGTTGTTTAGCATTACACACCCTATTATAACGTTATTTATGATCATATACAACAGTCCATATAACAATTTTGACAGACTGTGCACTCTTGAGATATAAGTGTTTATTGCTCATGTGATGTCACAGTTAAGTACACAATGGCTATATGTACATAATAATCCAGGCTGTTGCTATTGTGTTCTTTTCTTGTTTGAATAGCCTAGGCATATTACTGTGTACACATGTTTGCATGATTCAACCATCTGTGGGTAATAGTGGGGGTAATAGCGTAATAATAGTGGGAGTAATAGTGGGGTAATAGTTTGGTTATAGTGTGGTAATAGCAGGGGTAATAGTGTGGTAATAGTGGGGTAATAATGTGTTAATAGTGGGGGTCATAAAGTGATAATAGTGGGAATAATAGTAGGGTAATAGTGGGGGTAATAGTGTGGTAATAGTGGGGGTAATAGTGTAGGTAATAGCAGGGGTAATAGTGGAGCTAATAGTGTGGTAATAGTGGGGGTAATAACATGGTAATAGTGGGGGTAATAACATGGTAATAGTGGGGGTAATAGTGTGGTAATAGTGGGGGTAACAGTGGCAGTGGCGTATTTAGGCATGGCCGACATGGGCAGCCGCCCAGAGCGGCATCTTGCAGGGGGCGGCCAGAGGAGCAGAAAAAGATAACAGAAAAAAAAACTGTGAAAAATAAACAAACTCCCCGTCCGTCCGTTATTATCTTACTGTAACGTAATGTTAGCCTAGCCTATGATGCTGCTAGCCAGATAGCTAGCTAGAAAGGCCGAAGTAAATATGGAAATAAAAACATTGGAGAGAAACGTTAAACTTAAACGTAACTTAAACCAGGGTCGCGCCAGCGAGCGCAGGGGGGGGCGCCAGGCCTAAGACAATTTGAGGCCTTAATATTAGGGATGCACCGATTGCAAAATTCTGGGCCTATTCCGATGCCGATGTTTAAAATAACAATCCGGCCGATGGCCGATGCCGATGGCCGATGTTTATTTTATTTAATTTTTATTCCCCCTTTTGTGCCATGGAAACAAAGAAATGAAGTGTTTGGTTCCAAAACGTCGATTTTTATTTCACTTTAATTTGAAAGCAAACTACACGTGCGTTTGCGGCGTTATGTCACGGATCTTCTCCGAATCTGCAGCTGGGTAGGCTACTTTTGCAACAAAAAAAGGCGTAATTGTTGCGACATAACATCGGCCACTACCATCGGTGAATGTCATTTTATTTGCCGATGGGCCGATGGCAGTCAACAAGGCCAACATCGGCCGATGCCAATGTTCGGCCGATGCATCGGTGCATCCATACTTAATATTAGCTAGAAATATTTGTCAAAGAATCATATTATTGACATGTTACAGCAATTTTAATAAAATACATGATCATATCGGATGAAGGGCTAAAAAGCCTTGTATTTACGGCACTACAATAACAAATTAATATGAGACTCTGCATCATGTCAATTACTGCTACACTGGGGGGGGGGTTTAGGGGGGCTCTGGGGAAGAAAGGTTGGGAACCCCTGAGTTAAACTGTCTAACCTGTGTAATGATGATTATCTTGTGTACTATATTGGGTCTGTTGGGGTTTTTAAAACTATAATTAGCCAAGGAGGTTGAATGGTTCATTTGGTTCCTCTCCTGAAGGTTTGAATCATACTGTATTTCACTTGTTTTGGACCACTTTTGGAGCACCCACTGCCCAGCATGAGGGCACTGCCACTGGCCAGGGTGAAGAGGAGCCATCTACCTCCTCGGCCACACAGGGATCTACTGACCAGGGTGAGGAGCCATCTACCTCCTCAGACACACAGGGATCTACTGACCAGGGTGAAGAGCCATCTACCTCCTCAGTCACACAGGGATCTACTGACCAGGGTGAAGAGCCATCTACCTCCTCAGCCACACAGGGATCTACTGACCAGGGTGAAGAGGAGCCATCTACCTCCTCAGCCACACAGGGATCTACTGACCAGGGTGAAGAGGAGCCATCTACCTCCTCAGTCACACAGGGATCTACTGACCAGGGTGAAGAGCCATCTACCTCCTCAGCCACACAGGGATCTACTGACCAGGGTGAAGAGGAGCCATCTACCTCCTCAGCCACACAGGGATCTACTGACCAGGGTGAAGAGGAGCCATCTACCTCCTCGACCACACAGGGTTCTACTGACCAGGGTGAAGAGGAGCCATCTACCTCCTCAGCCACACAGGGATCTACTGACCAGGGTGAAGAGGAGCCATCTACCTCCTCGGCCACACAGGGATCTACTGACCAGGGTGAAGAGGAGCCATCTACCTCCTCGGCCACACAGGGATCTACTGACCAGGGTGAAGAGGAGCCATCTACCTCCTCAGCCACACAGGGATCTACTGACCAGGGTGAAGAGGAGCCATCTACCTCCTCAGCCACACAGGGATCTACTGACCAGGGTGAGGAGGAGCCATCTACCTCCTCAGCCACACAGGGTTCTACTGACCAGGGTGAGGAGCCATCTACCTCCTCAACCACACAGGGATCTACTGACCAGGGTGAAGAGGAGCCATCTACCTCCTCAACCACACAGGGTTCTACTGACCAGGGTGAAGAGGAGCCATCTACCTCCTCGGCCACACAGGGATCTACTGACCAGGGTGAGGAGGAGCCATCTACCTCCTCGGCCACACAGGGATCTACTGACCAGGGTGAGGAGGAGCCATCTACCTCCTCGGCCACACAGGGATCTACTGACCAGGGTGAAGAGCCATCTACCTCCTCGGCCACACAGGGATCTACTGACCAGGGTGAGGAGGAGCCATCTACCTCCTCAGCCACACAGGGATCTACTGACCAGGGTGAAGAGGAGCCATCTACCTCCTCAGCCACACAGGGATCTACTGACCAGGGTGAGGAGGAGCCATCTACCTCCGCAGCCACACAGGGATCTACTGACCAGGGTGAGGAGGAGCCATCTACCTCCGCAGCCACACAGGGATCTACTGACCAGGGTGAAGAGGAGCCATCTACCTCCTCGGCCACACAGGGATCTACTGACCAGGGTGAAGAGGAGCCATCTACCTCCTCGGCCACACAGGGATCTACTGACCAGGGTGAAGAGGAGCCATCTACCTCCTCGGCCACACAGGGTTCTTCAGCACGTCTGAGGATGAAGACTCATATGCAGCATCTCCCCAGCAGGATGTTCCAGGTGTGTTTGTGTGCACATACATGTGTTAATGTGTGCATCCCTTTATACAGTAACATAAACAAAATAAATGATTTATTTCCTTTTGACAAAGTTTTACATTTCAATATTGTAGGAAACAATGATGATGTTATTATTACTGGTATGTAGTGTGATTTTCCACCACTATAAATGCTGTGAATAACGTGTGTAAACTAATGCCCATGTTCTCTCCATTAGAAATGCCTGTAGCAGCATCCCCCCCAACCCCGGCAGCTAAGGATGACCAACTGACACACCCTGCTGACTGGCCTTCAGTTCTGACGGACAGAATTCGGACCCAACTAGTTTGCAGAGGACCAAGTGAGGTAACATCTAACTTTGTTTTCCCGAGAAATGCAAAAGGGGAGTTGCCACCACCAGTATTTCAAAAAGACCTTGGTGAGCGGTGAAAAGACACCTTGAAATTACTTCAAAATTCAAGATCTGTTTATTAGCCATGTATGTGGTTCACACACCCTAGGAATTTGAGTAGGGTTAAGGCCTACGACAGGACAGGGTGCAGGACAGGACAGTGCTTATGACATATCATGAGCTTTTATTCATTCATAACACACACTTAACATGTCTTGCTCCATCAGGGCTCTCCAAAAACACAACACTCTACAGTATGAATTAATAAGGTTAGTGAAATGTATGAATGTGTTCCTTTGAGGTTATGTCTTGTCCGTTTCCGTCCTGCTTGCCCCCTGCTCCCGGCCTGGACTCTTGGCCCTGGACTCCCCGCCCCTTCTCCCCGCGTGGAGAGGTTATAGTGCGTGAGTTTACGGCAGGGCTCTGCGACCCCCCTGACCCCGACACGCCCCCCTACCCTGCACTCCCCTGAGACTCTTGCACACTTGTCACCATGCTATGTGTTTGCCTCCTAGTGTTTATGGTCTTGTGTTGGTTGTCCTCTCTTCCCTGTGTTTGTGTCCTCCTGCCACTAGTTGCCCCTAGTCCCACTCCAGTCCCTGTCCTAGTCCCACTCCAGACCCTGACCTAGTCCCTGCCCTAGTCCCACTCCAGTCCCTGCCCTAGTCCCACTCCAGTCCCTGCCCTAGTCCCACTCCAGTCCCTGCCCTAGTCCCACTCCAGTCCCTGCCCTAGTCCCACTCCAGTCCCTGTCCTAGTCCCACTCCAGACCCTGACCTAGTCCCTGCCCTAGTCCCACTCCAGTCCCTGCCCTAGTCCCACTCCAGTCCCTGCCCTAGTCCCACTCCAGTCCCTGTCCTAGTCCCACTCCAGCCCCTGACCTAGTCCCTGCCCTAGTCCCACTCCAGTCCCTGCCCTAGCCCCACTCCAGTCCCTGCCCTAGTCCCACTCCAGTCCCTGCCCTAGTCCCACTCCAGTCCCTGTCTAGTCCCACTCCAGTCCCTGCCCTAGTCCCACTCCAGTCCCTGTCTAGTCCCACTCCAGTCCCTGTCCTAGCCCCACTCCAGTCCCTGTCCTAGCCCCACTCCAGACCCTGACCTAGTTCCACTCCAGTCCCTGTCCTAGTCCCACTCCAGTCCCTGTCCTAGTCCCACTCCAGTCCCTGTCTAGTCCCACTCCAGTCCCTGCCCTAGTCCCACTCCAGACCCTGTCCTAGTCCCACTCCAGTCCCTGCCCTAGTCCCACTCCAGTCCCTGCCCTAGTCCCACTCCAGTCCCTGCCCTAGTCCCACTCCAGTCCCTGCCCTAGTCCCACTCCAGTCCCTGCCCTAGTCCCACTCCAGTCCCTGTCCTAGTCCCACTCCAGACCCTGACCTAGTCCCTGCCCTAGTCCCACTCCAGTCCCTGCCCTAGTCCCACTCCAGTCCCTGCCCTAGTCCCACTCCAGTCCCTGTCCTAGTCCCACTCCAGCCCCTGACCTAGTCCCTGCCCTAGTCCCACTCCAGTCCCTGCCCTAGCCCCACTCCAGTCCCTGCCCTAGTCCCACTCCAGTCCCTGCCCTAGTCCCACTCCAGTCCCTGTCTAGTCCCACTCCAGTCCCTGCCCTAGTCCCACTCCAGTCCCTGTCTAGTCCCACTCCAGTCCCTGTCCTAGCCCCACTCCAGTCCCTGTCCTAGCCCCACTCCAGACCCTGACCTAGTTCCACTCCAGTCCCTGTCCTAGTCCCACTCCAGTCCCTGTCCTAGTCCCACTCCAGTCCCTGTCTAGTCCCACTCCAGTCCCTGCCCTAGTCCCACTCCAGACCCTGTCCTGGTGCTCCCAGCTCTAGCCCCCTACTCCTTCTGCTCCTCCTCCTTGTGCCCCTTGCTGGTCTTAGTCCCCTCTAGTCCCTCTTGTCCCCCTCCAGTCTCTCTAGTCCCTTCTAGTTCCCTAGTCCCTCTAGTTCTATTGTCCCTGTGGTTCTCTAGTCCCTGTAGTTCCCTAGTCCCTGTAGTTCTCTAGTCCCTCTAGTTCTCTAGTCCCTGTAGTTCCCTTATCCCTGTGGTTCCCTAGTCCCTGTA
>NC_140253.1:20133218-20268218 GCF_949987555.1 Borostomias antarcticus
CACAGAAGACCTCAGCAGTCATTCTACAGCTGATCCTCTCAGACTCCCCACCTAAGGGCATGACTGACTTCCCCACGGCTGGACACATGACCTAGCCATTCTCTGATCTACCCAACGGACACATGACCTAGCCATACTCTGATCTACCCAACGGACAGATGACCTAGCCATACTCTGATCTACCCAACGGACAGATGACCTAGCCATACTCTGATCTACCCAACGGACAGATGACCTAGCCATACTCTGATCTACCCAACGGACACATGACCTAGCCATACTCTGATCTACCCAACGGATAGATGACCTAGCCATACTCTGATCTACCCAACGGACACATGACCTAGCCATACTCTGATCTACCCAACATGAGCCTTAATAACAGTCCGATCTATGTTGTGAAATATCACTATTAATTAATGATAATTGCATAGACAACGCACCTAACCCTGATACTAACCTATGAGAATCCTAACATTTAGAGCAAGCACCAAAAGAGCTACTACAGTAAACACCTCAAGCTCTGAACTCTGAACTGGATTTAGAAAGTAGTAGCTTGAGTAGAATAGACTATACTTTTACTGAGACCATTTTTTTTTATGTACAAAGAAAAATGTACTTAAAAATGAACTGTGATGAGTGCCCCCATGTGGTGGGCTCTGGTACATGTGTGATAGACTAACGAACTAACTAACATGCAGAGGTAGAAGTCCCTTCCACCCGATTCCGTTAATTTCTTTGGGTGGGGTACAATAAATAATTCATTAAAACCAACCATTTATTGCAAATGCTAACAGCTCTCACCACATTCTCAGCCGGCAAATGCCCCCATTGCGAGGTCATCTAAAACAACTGATTGTGAACCACGTCATGTACTGTACTGGGATCTGACGCACTCGCTAGTCTGTTGTTTTTCTATAAATCAGTTGCTGTTATAGTGGTATGACTGCATGGCCCAGTGGCCATGATAAAACTATAAGTTATCCCACTGTCAATGCACCACCTCTGGACATGAAGCTGAAAAGTCACACAGGAGGTCATACACCATATTGTATATATATAGGGGAGGTCCTACAGTTGTTGAGCTAGGAAATATTTCTCAAGCTTTTTATGTCAGTTAAACACAAGTAGAGCCACTTATGACAAAAATTGTAAAAACATAATTACCAACATCCATTTACTGCTTTCTATAGCACTGTTACTTAGTCATCCAGTATGAGTGTACGGTACTAGCATAAGGGCCAGGGTGTTTCTTTATTGCTAGCCCTCTGAGTCCACAATCTCCAATTATCCTGACCTGAGAGAATCTTTCAGCCCGAATCAGATTAATTTGCGTCGCCAGTCTCGCCACTAATTGGGCCGTGTGACAACGAATGACAAGGTTTATTGCCAAAACCTACATCCGTTGAGTCAGACTATCCTGACCTTAACCCAAAGTATAGCTCTGATAGCCCTCAATCTTCACACAGCAATTTCACTGAAGATTTACCAACAACCGTGTCACTGATCTGCAATCGTAATGGGGTTTCTGGGGGTGAAAAGCCTCTCAGTTCTTAATACAGCCTCTTGCTAGATGCTGAAAGCCCTGGGATTGCCTCTCTTAAAACAACAGATATCTCTGATAACGAGGACAGTAGCAGTTGCTTGACTTATCTGATACTCTGTGTATTAAGTATTATTAATGACTCTTAATCATCAGTGACTGCTGGGATGTCATGCCATGGACTTAACTGACACTTTAGATTGACATGTTAGAATTAATTGGCATTGTAGATTTTAGATTGTGGTTTTATAGTATTCTACTGAAGTTTTAGATTTCGATAGTGATAGTTGATTGTGCCTTTTAATGTCCTTGTGTGATATATTTTTACTGTTTTACTCCATTTATCTATCTATCTATCTATCTATCTATCTGTCTGTCTGTCTGTCTGTCTGTCTGTCTGTCTGTCTGTCTGTCTGTCTGTCTGTCTGTCTATCTATCTATCTGTCTGTCTGTCTGTCTGTCTGTCCGTCCGTCTGTCTGTCTGTCTGTCTGTCTGTCTGTCTATCTATCTATCTATCTGTCTGTCTGTCTGTCTGTCTGTCTGTCTGTCTGTCTGTCCGTCCGTCTGTCTGTCTGTCTGTCTGTCTGTCTGTCTTAGTAGATAACTAGAACAGTTGTGTTACTAAAGCAAGATCAATAATGTCAGCCTCCCCCTGGCCCCATACACTACTACCCCTAAAGAGCCCCCTGGCCCCATACACTACTACCCCTAAAGAGCCCATCCTGGCCCCATACACTACTACCCCTAAAGAGCCCATCCTGGCCCCATACACTACTACCCCTAAAGAGCCCATCCTGGCCCCATACACTACTACCCCTAAAGAGCCCATCCTGGCCCCACACACTACTACCCCTAAAGAGCCCATCCTGGCCCCATACACTACTACCCCTAAAGAGCCCATCCTGGCCCCATACACTACTACCCCTAAAGAGCCCATCCTGGCCCCACACACTACTACCCCTAAAGAGCCCATCCTGGCCCCACACACTACTACCCCTAAAGAGCCCATCCTGGCCCCATACACTACTACCCCTAAAGAGCCCATCCTGGCCCCACACACTACTAGCCTATGCTGCTAAACCCACTAAGACATTAACAGCAGTTCCTGTGTAACTACAGTACAATGTTGTTAGTAGGTATTACTATGTAGTTACATAATTCATTAATGCCAACTTAATTTAAGGTAAAGTGTTGCCATAATTTAACTATTCAGTCATAAAGATCAACCCCAGACTTAAAGGGATAGTTTGGAATTTGGACACAGAGCCTAATTTACGACTTACCCATAATGTTATTGATTGATGCAGAACATTTTCATGCTATTCCTCGTTTGAGCCCTCATGGCATGCTAATGCTACAGAAATCAAACTGAATTGGCTAGCACTCTTAAACTCACTTAAACACTCCACAGTGCACCCACAAATATGAGGACAGTCTGTCGGGGGCTCATTTGAGTTTTTATACCATCATTTTTTAAGTCCAACTATCGTTGAACCAATTCGTTTGTTTGGACCTGTATGGTTCTCTCTGTAAATAGGGAGGCAGAGTGATACTAGATAAACTAGTACTATTGTCTTCACAACAACAACGATGGACTATTCTTTTACTATCAACACAACAAGTTGCAATGGCCACATTCGAAAGAGATAGGTCTGACTGATGACACTTTTTTTTTGACACTTTACTTGTTTGGAGTGTTTATAAGTGAGTTTTCTTTGAATGCTAGCCAATTTGGTTCGATTGAGCTAGCATTAACATGCCGCTGACACCGGAACGTGAGACAGCATGGGATCAGCTGAAAATGTTCTCCGTCAATCAACAACATTATGGGTAAGGCGTAAATGAGGCTCTATGTCCAAAATTCCAAACTACCCCTTAAACTAATTATTTTACAAAACACACCTTTTTGGTGGGTGAAGAGCAGAGAAAAATTGTGTGTGTATGTGTGCCTCATCACCGTGTGCTGTGCAAAAACCCACCGTATGACAAAGAGCGTTGTTTGTTTTTCTGTTTTCTAACTGAAATATTACCTATGAATCAAACTATTATATTTGATATTGAAATGTATCCTCTGAATAATATTATGTTAGCATTGATGGTGCTCAATGACCGTCCTTTAATCCTTTTCTCTCCCCGAGCAGGAAACTGTTGAAGAGCTCCCCTAAAAACAATCCAATCTCTACTAGACTCTCTCGGGAGGACTGGATTCAATTGAGAGGCGAGCCTTACTTTTCCAAAGGAATCTGTGAGACACTGGCTTTGTGATTGATGTATGGCATGTTCCCAGGAAAAGACAACTGCGCTTCACCTTGACTTTTAAAGGACAGGTGTTAATGGCAGCATTCGCCAGGGGAGAGTCCTCAGGCTTATGTTGCAGGACAGACGGGAGGGGCAAGGCATCCTGGGAGGAGGGGGGGGGGACTGACCATGCATTAACTGAGTGAGGATGTGGATACTGAAATGAGGAAGTCAAGCAGAGAGAGTGAATGGGTGAATAGCATGGTAGAACTTCATGACATCTTAGTGTAGGATTAGCTTACTATCTGTGGTTAACATGTTGGCTTTTGATATTCGAGTAAGAATAATGTACTGTATGTAACGTAATTATGTTATATAACTCAATATCTAATCAAACTGAATAAACACATCTCAGCTATTTTTCCACTGATAAAATCAAGCTCTACCACACCTGAAAAAACAGATACTAACAGTAGGCTACTTTATATGAACCTGCTGTCCTAGTCTTATGAAAGGCAGCTCTGTTAAAATACATTGCAGAGGACTCCAGCCATGTAGTGTTGGTGCAATGAGCAGGTGAAGACAGATAACAACTAGCCAGTCAGGCAGATAGAATATCAACTAGGGAGCCAGTTAGTCCAGACAGTTATAGTTTAGTAAGCATATATATATACATCACGGATACAAGCGGCCGAAATGAGTTTTCTCCGGAGGGTGGCTGGGGTCTCCCTGAGAGATCGGGTGAGAAGTTCAGTCATCCGGGAGAGACTCGGAGTAGAGCCGCTGCTCCTTTGCGTCGAAAGGAGCCAGTTGAGGTGGTTCGGGCATCTAGTGAGGATGCCTCCTGGGCGCGTCCCTAGGGAGATGTTCCAGGCGTGTCCGGCTGGGAGGAGGCCGCAGGGTAGACCCAGGACTAGGTGGTGGGACTACATCTCCGCACTGGCCTGTGAGCGGCTAAAGATTCCCCAGGCAGAGCTGGTTGATGCTGCTAGGGAAAGGGATGTCTGGGGCCCCCTGCTGGAGCTGCTGCCTCGAGCGACCCGACCCCGGATAAGCGGATGAAGATGGATATATATATATATATACAGGAAATATATGGTATATGACACTTTCACTATTGAGAAATGTAAGTTGTGAAGGAATTTATTGATTACTGCTCAAGGCTCTGTTGTTTATACAACAGGCAGGAAGATTAACCCTAAACAGCTCTTCCATTCCCAGTTGGTACAAGTCTTCTGATGTCTTCTGAGGAATCCTTTCCCCAAGGTCTCTCAGGGCTGAACACAGCTTCACGACAGGTGATAGATCTTCATGAGGTCTGACTTATCAAGGGAACAGCCCTTGCCCCATGGGTCTTCAACAGGTAGCTCACAAGCACCCGGTAGTTTGCGGCCTGGTTTTGAGTTGCTCGCCAAAAACGTTCAAAGATTATATTTTAAAAAATCCGACAACAAATAAATGCACCAAGGAAACCATGGAAAAATTTAGTTTTTCAGAAGTGTTGATTTTAGCGGCACCTGTGGACAAAAACGGTAGTGTTTTCCCGGAAAGATGACTGTATTTCCCATGAGCACCACTACTTCCTGTCATAAATCGCTTGCCTAGCCAAGCAGAAAGACGCTACTTGTCAGGATGACTAGCGATGCGGTATATAAATTGTTTTGTCCTTTCTGGATGACCCGACCAGCCGAGCAGACAGCTACAGATGTGGGAACATAAGAATGTAACTTGACCCGCGGTATTCTAACAGGCGCTTTACGGCATTCCGCACCACCGCTCGCCTGCCCATAGGGGCGCAGTAATACCACTCATTGACCCATTGCTGTAGCTCATCTCGCACATTAGATGAGCCTACCGTTCTCAAACTCCTTGTTCTCTGTCTGGTTGTAATTTAATTATTACGAACAAAGCCTATCTATTTATAGTTTCTATCTCTGTAACTGTCGCCGGGTCTATATCTGTTAACTGTCGTGACAAGTAGAAGTTTAATACATTAGGCTGACTGAGTGTTCTCATATGGAACATGGCATCAGGACGAGTAAGATGGCTAACGGAGATGACCAGAGATGTGTTTGAAATGGTTCACTCACTCCATATTCCCTATTACCATGGATGTATTGAGTGCGACTCATAGTGAACTACATGGGGAATGATTTAAGTTTTGGGACACATGGAATGTAACTGCGTAAGATATTCATGACTCAAACAAGCAGACGCGCCGATCACTGATGGCAGCAGGTTGAAATATCAGGTAGTATTCAGGTTCCATGTTTAGTTGAATGATAAATCCCATATAAATGGTTGGAATTCTAATGATGTGCAAGTGTGATTTTGTCAACTTTAGTGCTGTCTGCTAATAGCAGGCTGTGAAGCTGCACGATAAGACCGTGATAGCAAGTTAGCTCACGACAGCAGCTTCCATAATATTAAAGGTAGCTGTCGGTGGCTAAAAAACAGATCGCTTACTTTACAACGATGATTCCTGTAGCTATTTTGATTTTGATGCTATTAGTTCAACCTCTGTTTCTCGGGCAGGAACGGAGACGAACTCGCATTAGCAGCAAAGCAGCTAGAGGAATGATCTTAACATTAGCTAACTGCTTTAGCTACTGCTAGCTACCGTCTTCTTCACTTCTCCTTCGGTAAAACATGACACCGTTGTGTTGTGGTATTGTGGAGGGCTTAGGCAGAAGCAGGAAGAGAAACCACTTTTGCCCCATATAAGTAAAATAATGGTCTCATAAGCATTTTTCGATTGTAAAATTGTGTTCACTTGTTTTAGTTTGCAAACATATGCAATTTTCTTAGCATATCTACTGGCTACATGATAACATAGCTGCAGGGGTGCGCGAGTGACATTTGGGCAGAATGAACAGGTGAAATGAAAGCTCTCGAAGAGATCTTTCTAATGCTATTGGTCAGCTTTGTATGTAGTTTTAATGTGAAAGATGCATCTTAAATGCAGTCAAGACAAATTATTTTGCCTCTTAACTTTTGTCAAACCCCCATGGTTCCAGTCAATTGGATTATAGGCTATAGGCTACTTTCGTTTACAATGACGTTACCTTATGAACACAAATAGCTTAACCTATAGGCCTACATAAAAACAATACCCTAAAACCATGTTTATTTACAATGTATTTTCTTTCATTGATAGCATGCCAATAGTTAGGGTGAGGAATGACGCGCGGTCTCTTTAGCCCTGAGACCATCAGGCAGGCAGCTCAGGAGGTCGTTGAAGGCTATATATATTATTATGATATTATGTCTAATAATACATTAGTTGAAAGTACACAGGCGGATCTACTATACGGAATTGGACCGAGGAGTGTTCTCATATGGAACTAGGCTGCACGCGACAAGAGCTGAATTGTAGTGAGCTTTCCCCGCTGCGCGCAGGACGCGTGCGTCCCCCGCTGATCCGAGCGAGAACGCAGGCGGAATGTCGCTCCCCGTCTGAAACGGCCTTGACTCCTGGAATCCCAAGGTCTTTCATATTGAAATTCTCTTGATGGTCTGGGGAGTTGCGAGACGTGTTAAGGGAGTGCATCAGTCGTGAGCCTTGACAGTAGGCTACCAGCCTGCGCTGCGCTCAGCACAAAGTTGGATGAATGGATGGACTTATTGGAATCCTGGAAAATGTTGATTGCGCTCTAAAATCATGAAAGCATAAATGTAAAAATGCATCAACAGAAGTCGTCTAGATGAGATGGTGGTTTAAATGAATGGCAACACGTAGCCTAGAGTAAAACATAAATTGAGACTGGTGATAATGCTGATAATCTACAGTAGGGCCTACCTCTGGGTGAGTTCATGGTTACAACCATTCATCTCTTAAACATGGGCCTATACAATACTTGCACAATCTACTTTGGACGTTAAATCCATCTATCAATCAAACTAGCGAATTCAATGGCCGGTCATGGCAAAGCACCTGCTAACGGAGGCTACCCCCCTCCCCACGATCCAGGGCTAGGAAACCGGTTCATCCAGTTTATTTGAATATAAAATAATTTGGGGGGGGTGTTACAATAGTCTAGTCCAGGTTCGCTGGCGAGTGACGAGCTAGTCAGATGGCGCATGCATGTGTGGACATTGTAGGCCGATTCTGTAAAACCTAAAGAATAAAAGTAGGCTACGTTCAACATTCATTGGAGTGGTCCAGTTGGATAGGCTAGTCTAATCTAAATAAATTGAGGACCTGTATTTTCAGTGTTTGCTGGTAGCGAATGCCACAGACAGACAGGAAATCTTTCCGTTTCATTGTTTCATTGTTTGTGCTCTGTATGCACAAGATAGTTAATGTTCGGATATAATTGGCAGTAGGGCGGGAAAAAACCCTATCAAAGGCCAAGATTAGAAGGGATTTGAAGATGTAATTGGTCATTTTAAATGGGCCTACTTTATCTTTTGATGCCTATTTGAACGGACTGCATCGATCAATGCAATGACTCCATGTTTTTCCGTTTTACACTTTTCATCAATAAAACATCATTTTTACATTCATGTCTCAACCATTATTATCGAATTATCTAGTTGATATATGAATAAAACAATAAGCCGTTTTAATGGCTATGGGCTACTAGTTGTAGCTATACACGAGTTGATGCGCTCTGCTCTTACGCACGGTTGAGGCGGCAGCTCAAATACACTTCGCACATATTCTCTGCTATAGCCTCTCACAGACAGCTAGGTGCACTTCATGCATTGGTAGACAGTTCTGTTCTTGCTGCAGCTTGTCTTCACCATGCAGGTGAAGACAAACAGCCGGTGGCTGTTTGGACGCCAGAGCGCGCAGCTCTTCAGCCAACTGGAGGATGTCGCATCTGGGGAGGCTCTGCGTCTCTCCACCAGTCCCCAGCGAGTCCAAGCTCCCCCAATGAATAATACTTATTTATAATAGCCTACGTAGCGCGAAACTGTGCATATAATAGGCTGTAGCCAGCGCGAAACTGCGCATTCCCTATAGCCGTTCATGGAACGACTGGCGGCCGGTATAAATAAATAAAAACATACACAATATTTTCTTATTTGAATGATCTTGAATATATATATATTCAAGATCATTCAAATAACAAAATATTGTGTATATTGTGCATGTGAAGGCACTCACTGTCAAACCTGCCGCTATCTATGCACAAGATAGTTAATGTCCGGATATGATTGGCAATGAGTGATCTTTACTCATGGCGACTATGTCAATTTTGTATGGATCCACAAGTCGATCAAGCTTATTTTTTCTTTGTATCGTGCTAAAGCCATATAGCCTACTGCGCTCAGACTTGGCTACATTAGCTGGTGCCCCGTGTTCAAATTTACTTCCGGGGTTTACGAGTAGCCTACCAGTTGAATGCGTTCCAGAAACAAAACGCAAAACCCCCACGTTCACCATATCTTTACTAACAAATATATTTACAATACTGTTATTTTGCGCATTTGACCAAACAGCCACCACGTCTTGACCCGACGTCAGTTACCGAGATAGATAGGCTACTGTAGGCCTAGATATAGGTGTTCGTAATAATTAAATTACATCCAGATGGAGAAAACGTGTTTGAGAACAAGGTAATAATAACAATTAAACGTTATTTGTATAGCACCTTTCATACAGATAAATTCAGCTCAAAGTGCTTTACAACAGAGCATTTAAATTAAAGAATGTGAAACTTAATGATGCTTCATTCGTAAACTATAGGAGAAAAACAGAGCCCAGCCTGCTAAATCTACTCAAAGACGCCACCTGGCGGTGGTGCATCACTAAAACAAAATAACACCCGTCTGAAATCCCACGAGATTTCCAACGGGATTTCCCTGCCAAATACCGCGACGTGAAATGCTGCAGCATGTGACATTTCTAACTTCCCACATCTGTATAGAACATATAAACAGCCAATCTAACTAACTCATAGATGAACTGATTAAGAACACTTATGAATGAACTGATTCAGGACACCCATGGATGATGAACTGATTCAGAACACTGATAGATGAACTGCAATGGTGCCTGCGCAACCCAGGCATGCTAGCTATCAATAGAATTGAATGCTGCTAGCTAATGTTAGCTAATGCCGTGGGCTGCATTGTATTCGTGCTTCTTTTTCTTCTCATACACATATGAACAGGTACCAAACGTCTGGGTAATAGTGAGGAACCGTTGTGGAGAGTTGTACACGGTGGAGAGGTCAGTGGAGGAGCCCAGGTGTTCTTTAACGAGATTAATCTTGAGCCTCCTGTGAAAGATGGGTAGAGGATGCCGTCCTGACCGTAGTGGGGAGCTCATTCCACCATTGCGGCACCAAATCAGAGAAGAGCTGTGACTGAGATGACCCTGCCCTGTGTCCTCACAGGAAAGGTGGGGCCAGGAGGCCAGCAGAGATGGAAGAACGTGTGTGAAGAGTGCTTGAGCTGAGGTTTGAGCCTGACCATTATGGGGCTGTTACCTTTACTGCTCTGTAGGAGAGCACCAGGGTCTTACTGCATCCAGGATCAACCCCGCCCTGCCAGAAGTGAGTTACAGTAGTTGGAGTTGCACTTCTTCTTTCGTTGGGGAACGGGTGTATCTTTTGAAAGTTGTAGAGGGGGAATCTACAGGATAGGGCTATCGCTGTGATGTTGGCCATACAGCACAGTTGATCATCCAGGATCACCCCAAGGTTCTTGGCTGTCTGGGAGAGGGACACAGTGGTGCTCTCAATAGTGATGGGAAAGTCCTGGAGATTAGGAAGGAAAGGCACATCAATTCTTGGGGCACTGGGTTAGGAAGTAGTCAGCAATGAGCAGAAGAATAGCTGCACACTTGTATGCTCCAGAATAAACTTGACTCTACTAGACAATGTTTTCAATTAAAGTTTATTCTTGAAACGTTCTTTTCCGAAACATTGTCAAGTAAAGGTTTATTCTGGAGCAAATGACTGCAGGTTCTATCATTTTCAAAGTCGGGTGTTCACGATAAGTCTGGACTTCCAGCCGCCCAGAATGATTTGAGGGCGGGAGAACTTGACTTGACATACGAACTCCTTCAGCCAATCAACGTAACAAAACACAAATCAAACTTTTGCCAAATCCAGTTGAAAGAACGGCGAAAATGTCTTTAATTGTTGTTATTCAGTCGATTTCTGCAATAACTGCACTTATGTCTGTGTTTATTCTTCTAACATTACCACTCGTTGCTTCATTCTACTAGTGGACTCCTGTTGTACAGATGTGAGAACATAAGAATGGTCACCTGACCCGTGTTAATCTAACAGGCGCTTTACGGCATTCCGCACCACCGCTCGCCTGCCCATAGGGGCGCAATTGACCCATTGCTGTAGCTCATCCCGCACATTAGAGGAGCCTACCTTGTTCTCAAACACCTTGTTATCTGTCTGGTTGTAATTTAATTATTACGAACAAAGCCTATCTATAGTATCTATCTCTGTAACTGTCGTCGGGTCTATATCTGTAAACTCATATGGAACAAGGTACTGGGACAAGTAGAGGTTTAATACAGTAGGCTAACTAGCTAGCTAGCTGGCTAGAAGAGTGTTCTCATATGGAACATGGCATCAGGATGAGTAAGCTAGCTAACGGAGCTGACTAGAGATGTTTGAAATGGTTCACTCACTCTCTATTCCCTATTAGCTCTTCAGCCAACTGCAGGATGTCGCGTCTGGGGAGGCTCTGTAGACTAAGTCTCTCCACCAGTCCCCAGCGAGTCCAAGCTCCCCCACTGAATATACTTATTTATAATAGCCATAGTGCGAAACTGTACAGATAATAGGCTGTACATAGCACAAAACTGCGCATTCCCTATAGCCGTTCATTGAACAGCTGGCGGCAGGTACAAATAATAAAAAAAAAAAACATACACAATATTTTTTTTTATTTGAATGATCTTGAATATATGTAACAATAGGAGGTGCAACAGAACACAATTTTCGGGAAAGTCATTGACTGGCGGACTTCAATGTTTTATTAAAATATAGTTACGTGCAAATGAAAACCCACAATCTTCCAATGGACGTCTTTGGCAATTAAGACCTTACCCCGGTTTTGGAAATCAGATAAAGGCGTTCACAAGACCATTCCAATAATCACATAGCCTACCATTATCGGGTTACGATCAGCATATAGTGTGCATTTGAACGCACTCACTGTCAAACCTGCCGCTCTGTATAAGATACCTAGTTAATATCCGGATATAATTGGCAATAATGAGTGATCTTTACTTATGGTGATGTCAATTTTGTATGGATCCACACCTCCGATCAAGCTCATTTTTTCTTTGTATCGTGCATCTTTACTAACAAGTATATTTACAATACTGTTATTTTGCGCATTTGACTTAACAGACACCACGTCTTGACCCGACGTCAGTAACTGAGATAGATACTGTAGATATGTGTTCGTAATAATACATTACATCCAGATGGAGAAAAAATGTGTTTGAGAACAAGGTAATAATAACAATAAAACATTATTTGTATAGCACCTTTCATACAGATAAATTCAGCTCAAAGTGCTTTACAACAGAGAATTTATATTAAAGAATGTGAAATTTAATGATGCTTCATTCGTAGACTATAGGAGAAAAACACTGAGCCCAGCCTGCTAAATCTACTCAAAGACGCCACCTGGCGGTGGTGCATCACTAAAACAAAATAATCCCACGAGATTTCCAAAGGGATTTCCCTGCCAAATACAGTGAAGGTGAAATGCTGCAGCATGGGACATTTCTAACTTCCCACATCTTTCCACATTTCTCGTCATCATCTACGGGAACCAATCAGGGACTGGGGGCGGAACAGCAGTTAAAATGCAGTTTCCTGATTGGTGCTCCATTTTCTGGGAAAGCTCAAATCGTTCTGGACAGTTGGAAGACCATATAATTCACAACAGATGTTGGGTGTGTGATTTTAAAGCAATACATTGCGATATTTGGATCTTTACAAACATGTCTGGTGCTAATTCTCCAATTAGATTAACTAAAAGTAAGCTGAATCATCCAAACAGTATACTCAGAAAGATAAAACATTGACATTTATTACCTTATAAAATTTGCGCCCCCGGGACGCAGCATTCAGTCGAAGTGCACATGCGCAACGTTGTGCTTAAACAACACAGTAGTAGCTAACTATTCCAGCGTCTATGGATATCATGCGTTTTTAGCTCAATGATATCATGGCGGGGGTGAGAAAACCGAAGCGAAACATCACGGAGGAAGCCAGAAAAAGAAAAAGACAATCTGATAACGTTACGACAGTGCGACAGTGCACTTACTCGCAGAGCCTGTGGGGGCGCAGTTCCGAGAAAACCGGAGAAAACGCTATGTATTGCATTAAATAAAAATATATATTTTCATCGGAGTGACAAGATACTGACGTCCAGCACTCTGCTGACCGTGTCCATGGTCCATCGCATGGCAACCCTGTTGTTGTTGATGTTGATGGCTCCTCCCCGTCCTGCCAGGTACTGGGTGAACCCATCCAGCCGGGCTCCGTAGCAAAGGAAAAGAGAGCAGAGACGGCGCCATCTTGGTCGTCAGCGGAGGAGGCGTTGATCTGCTCTGCGGAGGGTCTCTGAGCCAGGTAGAGGGCACACATCCAGGGGAGGAGGCGTTGATCTGCCCTGCGGAGGGTCTCTGAGCCAGGTAGGGGGCTCACATCCAGGGGAGGAGGCGTTGATCTGCTCTGCGGAGGGTCTCTGAGCCAGGTAGAGGGCACACATCCAGGGGAGGAGGCGTTGATCTGCCCTGCGGAGGGTCTCTGAGCCAGGTAGGGGGCTCACATCCAGGGGAGGAGGCGTTGATCTGCTCTGCGGAGGGTCTCTGAGCCAGGTAGAGGGCTCACATCCAGGGGAGGAGGCGTTGATCTGCCCTGCGGAGGGTCTCTGAGCCAGGTAGAGGGCTCACATCCAGGGGAGCGGCTGATGGATTGAAGCTATGACGAGACAGACAGACGAGACAGTGGCTGATATTCATAGGGCACTAAATGCAATACAGCTGGTTCAGAATGGATTCATCCAATGAGATAGCAATTTCAGACACTTAGAGACGCCTCGTTGGGTGAAACATGAGTATTCGCAAGCATGGGCGTTTATTTATAAGTATGGGTGCACAGGGACGGGGATTTTGATGTACAGTATGGAATTGGGCTGCAATATTCAATATTTTGGAATGAGATTTTTACTGCATATAGTAAAGAAAGTGATACTGCTGATTCAACAAATGTTATCTTAATATCAAGTATCAAGTAAGTAAGTAAGTAAGTAAGTAAGCATTATTTATATAGCGCTCTTCACAGCACGGATGCACAGAGTGCTTTACAGTAATCAAGACTTGATACTGTTGATGCTATACTGTAGCTAGCTACTGTGCAATTGAAATCGCCTGAAATACAAATGTCCATGCTAAACTGTAGCATGAGACCACATAAGAAATACTAACGCAGCTTTTGATAATGTGAGGTTAAAAGGCCTTATCTTTGCTGTATCAGAGACTGAATCTCGCCATGCGGAGTGTGCAGATCCCCAAGAGTCTCCACTCAGAGAGAAGCTCTATTTACAGACAGGCAGGGGGCGGCTGCTCTCTCAGATGGGTTGGGGTCTACGTGGTTTATGCTTAATTAACGGGGTGCCATCTGTCTCTCTCCAGTGGGCGAGCCCACCGGCTGCTTCAGCTTTGATCTCACATCTCAGTCTGACTGGCTGACTGACTGACTGACTGACTGACTGACTGACTGTCTGTCTGACTGTCTGACTGACTGACTGACTGACTGGCTGACTGACTGACTGACTGACTGAATGACTGACTGACTGATTGATTCACTGACTGGCTGACTGACTGGTTGGCTGGCTGACTGACTGACTGACTGACTGACTGGCTGACTGACTGGCTGACTGGCTGACTGACTGACTGACTGACTGATTCACTGACTGGCTGACTGACTGGTTGGCTGGCTGACTGACTGACTGTCTGACTGTCTGACTGACTGACTGACTGACTGACTGAATGACTGTCTGTCTGTCTGTCTGTCTGTCTGTCTGTCTGTCTGTCTGTCTGTCTGTCTGTCTGTCTGTCTGCAGATGCCACTAGTGTGATTGGCCTAGTCAGCGAGAATGATGAGGGCTTACAGAAAGGAAGTTGAGAACCTCACCCTGTGGTGCCACGATAACAACCTCTCTCTAAATGTCAGTAAGACTAAAGAAATCATTGTGGACTTTAGGAAGACTACACCTGATCACTTTACAATTATCATGGATGGAGCATCTGTGGGGGTTGTTCACAGCTTTAGATTTCTCGGTACACACATCTCAGACACTCTCACATGGTCCCTGAACACCAAGCGCACCCTCAAGAAAGCACAACAGAGATTGTACTTCCTGAGGCGTCTTAAAAAGTTTGGTTTAAGCACCAAAGCGCTCATGAATTTCTACCGGTGCACCATTGAGAGCATTCTCACGTTCTGCATCAGTGTGGTGTGGGAACATGACCTCCCAGGACAGTGGGAAGCTACAGAGGGTTGTAAAGACAGCAGCTAGCACCACTCGCTGTAAGAGGAAAGCCTGTACCATCATTAGGGACCCCAGTCACCCTGCCCATGCACTGTTCTCTCTCCTTCCATCCAAAAAACGTTACCGGAGCATCAAGTCACGTATCGTCTCACTAACAGCTTTTTTCCACAGGCAGTTAGGCTGATGAATCACTGATGCTCCTACTTTTGCTCTATGCACTTTAATGTCTCTTTGTAATGTCTTATTGTCGTATTTTGTAATGTCTACAGTGTCTTAATGTCTTATTTTGTAAACGTCTCTTTATCTGCTGTCATATTGTTGTAATATCTTACTGTCTTGTGTCTTAAAGTCGCACTGAAATGGACGTTTGAGATCATCAAACTTCCGTAGTTTGACGTATTTCCGACACAAACAAGCTATGAGGGTGGGACATATGTTAAGAGGAATTTGATTGGAACATTGACAATTGGACGGGTTTTAAGAACTTTAGACAGATTCGATAGAAGGATAGCGTTGATTGACGGGTGGATGTCGTGAGATTACTGGCCTAAAATCTAAGGTACCTGTTGTTGTCATTGCACGTGACCTACCGTTTTCCAGGAAGTAAGAAATTATATACTTTGATATAAGATTACAGCAAAAGTAGAATTGTCTATTTTTTTTGGCATACATCGTTGAATAGGTGAACACTATGACCAATTATGTGAACCAAAATGGGACAGAATGCTTTTCATGCATTTCAGTGCGACTTTAAGTTATGTCTTGATGTCTGAGAGTGCCGGGCACAGTGCATTTCATTGTATTTTATAATACACATGACAATAAAAGCCTTGAACCTTGAACCTGACTCACTCACTCACAGACAGACTGTCTGTCTGTCTGTCTGTCTGTCTGACTGACTGACTGACTGACTGACTGACTGTCTGTCTGTCTGTCTGTCTGTCTGACTGACTGACTGACTGACTGACTGAATGACTGTTGTCTGTCTGTCTGACTGAATGTCCGTCTGTCTGTCTGTCTGACTGACTCACTGACTAGCTGGCTGACTAGTTAGTTTTCTTTCTGCTTGACTGGCTGGTTGTCCGTTTGTCTGCCTTACTAACTGGTTGTCTGGTTGTCTGATGAACCAACATGTTAAATTACACTTTAGAAATGCATTCACTATATTAAGGTCCTGGAAACTTTGTGTCTCAATATTGAATTCAGTTGTTTCAATTACGTTTGTGTTGATTCTTCTTGTCTGGCACAATGGAACTGAAATGCAGACCCCGCCCACCTGGCCCTCCAAAAACACACACATACAAACAAAGTAATTCAATGGATTTCAAATAGTATTTAGACTGGCCTTCTCATACTGTAATATTAATTTTAAATCGAAGTGCTGTAAAAGAACTTGAATACCAACCTAAATTTCCAAACAGACGAGGATAAATCCAGGCACTCCAAAAAGTGAAAAAACAAGGGAAAAGGATATATTAAAAAGCCTTTAATAAATCATGGCTGCTCAAAATTTAAAAAAAGCCAACATGTTTCGGTCAACACAGGACGTTCTTCAGGGCTAATAGGCAATAAAGATCAGTAGGGTTTGACACCCTGAAATAGCATATCCTAGCCAATAGGAGGACGCCAACACATCCATAGGTGAGATGTAAAATCAAGGCACCTGTGATCAAAGGTTCAAAGGTTAACCCTATGGGTGACCACTTGTGGGTCTCCATGGGTCCCACTACAGGCCAAATGGAAAAAAATGTGCCCAAAATCATCAGTGATCACAACAGAATAAGCACTCTTTGAATAAACATAAGTGGAGAAAGGAATAGGACTCACACAAAAAGAGAATACATTGGTAAACAGCATATGAGAATGACCCCTTCACAAAAAACATGTAAAATCAATGTCTTCGTTTACCCCTGGGTATCTTAGAGCACCAATCTATCGATCCAAAATGTTTCCCTCTGATTAAGTTTTCTCAATCTGTCCCCACCACGGACCAACGGCTTTACATGTTCTAGACCCTCAATGCGCAAATGACTGTCATTAGAAATGTGATATACATTAAAATGTCTAGCCATGGGGTAGTTGTGATTATTTATTCTAATGGCATATTTATGCTATTTGAGCTTTTTATGCTATTTGAGCACCCAACCAAATATGAACATTACTGGCCTATGATTAGAGCCATCCAGTGATTTTGCTCTTATCTGAAGCAATGAGTTTCTCTCCTGACACTGTGCCTTGTCTAGAGCCTGCTTGATAACCTGGGTTTATAGGCCCTGTCTGAAGACCTATTGGACATACCCCTAGCCTGCCCCACATAATCTGCCTCCTGGCTGCATATACGTCGCAGGCGTTGGAATTGGCCATATGGAATATTATCTTTGATGTGGCGGGGTGGAACGAGTCAGCTCTTAGGATGGTATTACGAGAACTGTTTTTCCTATATATAGTGGTGAGTAGCTGTCCCTCGGTTCCTTTAAAGATGGTCAAGTCTAAAAAATGTATACTGTCCTGAGAATACTCGATAGATCAATCCTTATATTTGGATTAATAGAATTCATGTACTTGTGACATTCCAAAAGCTCAGATTCACTCCCTTCGAATACCATTATGATGTCATCAATATAGCGACGATAATAGGACACCTTATGATAAAAGGTGTTACGGGAATACACATATACCTTTTCCCGCCATCCCAGGAACAAACATGCATAATTAGGTGAAAAACCTGAACCCATAGGGACCCCTATCCTTTGTAAATACAGCTCATCCATAAACAAGAACACATTGTTGTGGATAAGCCAGTCTGTTAGAGTCAAAAGGAAATCCGAGGGAGGCGTGTCCTCCTCCCTCTCCCAGAGGAAATGACTTGGGGCAAACAGCCCTTCATCTGGTTCAATGTATGAATATAAACTCTCAATGTCCATCGTAATCAGATAGTGGGATCCCACATTAGTTAGTGTGGCTATGCTGTTTATAACATCAGTGGTGTCCTCAACAAAAGATGGAAGGGTCTTTACCAAGGGCTTAATGAAGGAGTCTATATACTGGGACACAGGCTCAATGAGAGTCCCGTTACCTGAAATGATCAGACGACCCGGAGGGTTCTCCTGGTCCTTGTGTACCTTAGGAAGCAGGTAAAAAGCTGCCACTACCGGGTGCTCCACCGTCAGGAATCCCAGCTCCTTGGCATCGATGATGCCCGAGTCAAACGCCTCCTTTAGAAGACTGTCCAATTCCTGCTTCCTTTCTTTCAGTGGGTTACTGTGCAGTCTTTCATAATATCTACTGCTGAGTTGACGGTGAGCCTCTTTAATGTAATTGTTCTTAGATAGGACTACAACCGCCCTGCCCTTGACCGCTGGGCGGATAATGATGTCATTGTTTTTTGAAAGCTCATCCATTGTCTGCGTTCTTTGTGTGTCAGATTGGATTTGGGGGATGTGGGATTAGAATCCAATAATCTATTGACCTCAAAGTCTACCTTCCTTGTGAATGTATTGAGCACTGGGTTGAATACCACAGGTGTGAATCTGGACTTGGGTCTAAAGTTTGTGGTGGGTTGATTGCGCACAACAGTCTCATCAGATACAGCCGCCTGGGGGAAATTGTGAGAATGGCCCTGACTGTGGTAGTACCATGTTTTCAGGTGAAGATTACGGTAGTAGCGGAATAACTCCACTTTAGTGTTGAACGCATTGGTTTTATTAGTAGGGGCAAAGGAGAGGCCCTTGGACAGAACTGAAATGTGCTCCTTATTCAATTTGAAATCCGAGAGATTAATTCCGCGGATATAGCGCCTCGTTGGTGTCTTGCATAATCCCTCTCGTCTCCCTAGGGCAGGATGCCTTTGTAGGCCACGTGCGCCTCCTCCCCCGTGCGCCTCCTCCCCCGGCGCATCCTGCGCTTGTCTCGCCCGGTGGTGGAAGGTGTGGCCAGTCGGTGTCGGAAAAATCTGGATCGGTAGAGGCATTGGATCTCCCGTCGTCCTCACTGGAGAGGTTATAGGACACCCTCCTGGCGTAGCGCTCCGGACGGTCGGGTCCGTCCGGTCGGACTGGTCGATCTGATGACTGCGTCTTCCAGCGGTAGACCTGACCCCGCTCATAGTCCTCAGCATCTCTCTGGAATTTCTGGAGTTTCATCTGCTTGATTGTCATCTCCATCTCTCTCATATTGTCATTGAGTTTGTTCTGGAACTAATCAAATTGGTCTGGAGCCATGGTGAGAGAGGACATGGTTTCCTCAATTTGTGTCTGCAACTTCTCCCTTTGCATCTTTCCATCCTCAATTAAAAGTAAAATCAAGTCCATTGAACATTTTGATAGAATGGATTCTCACTTCTCTTTAAAGCTGGTCTCATTATTGCCAATCACTGGGAATTTGGAGATGTGTAGTCCGCGCTGAATGTGGCCTTTTCTCCAATAATCAGAGAGGGAGACGATCCATTTCAATCTCAAATCTTTCTCCATACGTTTACATAGCTCATATTGTGCCTTCTTTGAGTGAACAGAAGGTATACTAATCTCAGAATTTAAGTGACAACAATATTTTGTCCTTCCTCGTGAGAATAAGAAAAATAACTCATCGTAAGGAGGTATTTAGAAAAACGCTCATTAGTGGAGCACAAACCAGTGTGTGGGCGATTCCCAAACAGCCCAAAACATAAGATAAGAGCAAAATCACTGGATGGCTCTAATCATAGGCCAGTAATGTTCATATTTGGTTGGGTGCTCAAATAGCATAAATAGCTCAAATAGCATAAATATGCCATTAGAGTAATTAATCACAACTACCTCATGGCTAGACATTTTAATGTATATCACAATTCTAATGACAGTCATTTGCGCATTGAGGGTCTAGAACATGTAAAGACGTTGGTCCGTGGTGGGGACAGATTGAGAAAACTTAATCAGAGGGAAACATTTTGGATCGATAGATTGGTGCTCTAATACCCAGGGGTAAACGAAGACATTGATTTTACATGTTTTTTGTGAAGGGGTCATTCTCATATGCTGTTTACCAATGTATTCTCTTTTTGTGTGAGTCCTATTCCTTTCTCCACTTATGTTTATTCAAAGAGTGCTTATTCTGTTGTGATCACTGATGATTTTGGGCACATTTTTTCCATTTGGCCTGTAGAGGGACCCATGGAGACCCACAAGTGGTCACCCATAGGGTTAACCTTTGAACCTTTGACCACAGGTGCCTTGATTTTACATCTCACCTATGGATGTGTTGGCGTCCTCCTATTGGCTAGGATATGCTATTTCAGGGTGTCAAACCCTACTGATCTTTATTGCCTATTAGCCCTGAAGAAGGTCCTGTGTTGACAGAAACATGTTGGCTTTTTTTTAAATTTTGAGCAGCCATGATTTATCAAAGGCTTTTTAATATATCCTTTTCCCTCGTTTTTTCACTTTTTGGAGTGCCTGGATTTATCCTCGTCTGTTTGGTAACCTAGTTCCCTTTGTCCAAGAGCACCCAACCAAATATGAACATTACTGGTCTATGATTAGAACCATCCAGTGATTTTGCTTTTACCAACCTAAATGTATTTGTTCATCAGATTACCAGGAGGAGAGAGAGTGCCTCTTCACTCTGATTGTCAGGTTTTTTATTTCTTACAATAATATAAAAATGTTACCTGTGCTAATCGACTTGGATTTAGGGTGCATCTGTTTGCTGCAGCAAAGTAAGTCCCTCATTTTCTCATTAATTTCAAAGAGAGAGAAATGCTTGCTGCTGTCAGCAACCTTGCTAGTGATGGCTAGCTTGCTGTCTCAATCCGGCAGGAGAAAAATGAAATTGCAGACAAATTATTTAATTGGCTTTTATAACAGAGAGTTGCCTGATATGATGAAACATATAACTTGATTTGTTCCACAGAATGAGTAACACAAGACTGAGATGGAGTTTCAGATGAAACTACTCTGAGCTTTCAAACAAGCTCCAAAATGGCTGATACTACTGTACCATTTCATAGAGTATAGCAGCCGCCAATATAGCAGGTTAAAGCTGAATACTTCTTTCTTTATATTCTGTAGACATGCATACAGTACTGCTCTTTGGACACACAGGAGGCAATGTGACAATGTACATCTCGGCATGTCTTGCAGACATCTACACCTGCCTACAAACCACCTCAAGCTCAAGACCAAGCTACTTTCATGATAAGTCTGGGCTGCGTTTCCCAGAGGCATCGTAGCGCTACGTTCATCGATGAACGTAGCGCTACGATGCCTCTGGGAAACCTATGAGCTTCCCTTCTCCGTTCCTACACTGTCTCTCCCCGTAGCGGCTCGCGTCCAGTTTAAGCCTGCAGGGCAATAAAAGAAACAGCTCCTTCCAACCTCCAGGCCATATTCAAGTCCTACACCCCCTTCTGACAAGTACTCTGCTGCCTCGAGGCGTTTGGTTGCCCTGTCGCTCCGAGGCCCCTACAGCAGACTGACCCGGTCATGACTCTTTTCTATCCTGGCCCCGCAGTGGTGGAACAAACTGCCCACTGACGTCAGGACTGCGGAGTCACGGCACGGCGTTGCAGCATTGCGCCCCCAGTAGCCTCTAGACTGAAACGTTATGACCCATTCTTGGAATTGTGTCCTGTTAAATGTACCCATTGTGACATGTGAGGTTGTGTTGCCCCTCCACTTAACATAATGTAATAAACCACACTAGACATAATTATGCTGCTAAAAAGCATTTACTCTTGAATTGACCCAGACCAGCAAATCACTAAATGCAGTAATACTGTCTAGTATACAGGAACACGCCACCATCTACTCACACCTCCTCCCTCTCCTGGTGCTTCCTGCTTTATTTCCCCAAACGCAAATTTTCCAGCCGGAAAGTTAATTGAATTAGATGCTGGGTGTAAAGTAGAGGGGCCACAGCTGCCTGCCCACGGTACGATGACAGAGCACAGCTGAGACAGAGCGGTCAGTGGAGCGTACCGATGTCATTACTGTAGATCTTGGCTGATGAGCGATCGCTGATGCCATTACTGTAGATGTTGGATGCTCAATAGTTTGATCACACTTGTAATGCTTTGATTTGACCTTGGTAAGAGAGAGATGGTGCATAATAAGTTACTGTATCTTCCTTGACCGTTTAACATTAGAGCATATGGATAGTTTTCCAAGGGGATTCTCTGGTATAGATGTATGATTACCTGTTTATAAAACAATAACTTGATGGTCTGTCCTTATGATGGTAAATTGTGTAGGAGTCTATGGTTAATCATTACAACACAAGAACGACATGTGCATACTGTCTAATTTGTCTTGCTTTGGTCTAAGTTTTATGTTGCTTTATTTCTTCATCATAGTATGGGCCATTCGCTTTGCATTTTGGATCCAGTCTGGGCGAAGGTGCATCCATCCTCCTCAGTTTTTGGAGAGAAGAGAGGGATTACAATATAAATATATGCATTTATTTATTTATTTATTTATTTATTTATAATTAATACTTAATATTATCTCAGTTTTGTTCATGAAGCAGGTTTCCCTATGGATAAAAACCCATTATTGAAATTCTAAAGCTCCAACAGTGACATCTACAAAAAGTGCAGTTGGAGGACCCATAGATATCTATGGAAGGGAGGACAGCCTCCCTTAGGGCAGGTTCTTTTATATTAAATCAACGTAATGCCATTTTTTCTTGCAATTTATGATTGGCCAAAACACTGAAAATGACGCGCATCGGAGGACTGTCCTCCTAGAGCGCTTCAATACCAGAGTAACGACTATGGATGTATTAATAGAACTGGATACAGCCACTCCATTCACTGACCGCTATCACAAATTAAGCCCTATTGAACTGCGCCATCTTGGCAAATTTGTAGTCATTTGACCATTTCCGGTGACTTTTGTACTTGCGCAGTTGTGCTTTTCTGGCTTTCCGGTGACTTTTGTACTTGCGCAGTTGTGCTTTTCTGGCCTACGCGCGTCCACGAACAAGTTCACGAAATGTAGACGCACGTTCCCGGCTCTCCCCACTTTGATTTAGCAATGAAAACCGGCTTGCATATTAACCTGTTTTTGTCAAATATATCCATTGGAGACATTCTTTTTTTATCCAGGCATCTTAGTTTTAACAGGTTAATTATAGCTGAACATGTTTTGTTTGCTAGTAGATGGTATTCATTCCGTTCGCGATAACGTTATTGCAGCCAGCCGAGTTGAAAAGCTTCACTCCCCGCTAGCAGGAGCTTTGGCCGCTGCTACCGCATCTCGGATAACCCGCTGAGTTCGTGGCTGCTATTTCACACTTGCCCTTGATCAATCCCAATACCGATCCATGGTAATAATGAAGGCTACTGTGGTACCCTATTCTATACCCTGTTCTATTAATACATCCATGCCGGGACCGCAGCGGGAACTTTCAAATGTAAGTATTGACTTAATTTGTCGATGAAAAATTTTTTTTTTCTGACAAATATCTTAGTTATAACGACACAGAGCTACAAATGCAGTTTTGTGTATATAGGTGGAGTAGAAATGACATTTCGAAAAAGAACGTCATGATAGATAGCTGCTTGCATTGATCTCTGTGGTGGACGTTACGTTAGCTAGCTAGCCCAGCTAACGTTAATAGGCTACTAACGTTACAGGTGTTCAGACGGCTCTTGCTCAAAACTTATTAATGTCATAGCTTAAATGTTAATATAGCTAGAATCAAGACAAACAGAGTAACATTTCCATGTAATATGACCATGATTGCTTAAGAAATGTATAAGAAATGTCGAAATTGTGATGAGTTGTTAAATGGCTAACCTAAGCCACCGAGTCTAATGTTACTTGAAGTTGTTTAAACAATTGTCTGTTCATTCCGTGATTTAAACGAGTTCAACTGTTCATATATCATATATTAATATATTAGTATTCATTGTCCCATAATACTTCTGGATGTATTACAGGGACCAACGACCACACCAGGGACGTTGATCCTCTGGAGGACGGCCAACTCCTCCCTGTTTACGGTGTAACCGCATGGGTGGCCCCCATCGCCTCTTCCAAGACCCCGTACCACTTCCACGAAGCGGCTGTGGCCTCCCCTCCCTCTGTGCTGACCCCAGTTCTGGGGCTCTTTAGGTCCTATGAGGTTAGACTACGGTTTTCTAGTGTCATACAAACTGTGAGTCCCTATCAATATATTTGCTATCATGTAGCCTGTAGATCAAAATCACCTTGTACATGGCTACAAGGTTCTCTGTGTGCTTTATCCAGGCTGCCTCCGTCGTCCCCTGCAGCCCAGCTTCTAAGATGTAGGTCCTACATAAATCAATATCCAAAGTAAACAGACCGCTGGATTGCTTCTGAACAACAATGCATACGTTAGTTAACTTACTCCTAGCCTTTCAGCGTGGTGTTTCTCTTCCCCGTAAACAGGGAAGAGTTGGCCGTCCTCCAGAGGGAGGACCGGCTGATGTTGAATGGGGGAGAGAGAAGGCAGAGATGAAGGCTGAGTGGAGGGAGGAAAGGGGGTTGTTTAAGGAGAGGGAGGACCGGCTGATGTTGCTTCTAGAAGCCTCAGTCAAAAAAAAACTGTTTTATCTTGTTCCATTATTGTTTTTGTTATTTTTTATTAAATGTATTTTCTTGAATTAAATTGGTGTTTGTGTGTCATTCCTTGTAATGTATTCCCAGTCAAAGAACAAATGTCACTATACCTAAAACCAGTCATTAGAGTAAAAGAACATTCCTAATGGACATTGTAGTTTGCAATTAGGCATAAAAGACGGAACACACATGTTGGTTCACAATGCTTCATTGGAATTATTCAGAGACGGTTATGAAAGCATCACTGTTTTTCAAATGTGTCTGACTAACGACTACTTGATAAGGGAGTTACATGTCCAAAGCTCTCTGCGTGTTGTGTTAAGACCTTCCAAGTTACCGTACATGACATATAGACATATCAAGACAAACAATGTGTCTGATGTGTAGATATTACACTTTGTTGAAATGTTAATACATCAATAAGTAACCTTTACATGTATAATGGAAGAAACACAACCATAAACATTTCTTGGATATTTTTATTACACAATGGTCTTCAAATATACTTTTGACTTGTTTATATTTGTTCAGATCATTAGCTTTCCTTGCAAAAGGTACTGACAGGAGACGCGACGAGAACGCTGATCTGTTGTCTCCCCCCAAAAAACTTAAAGAACTGATTACTATGTACAGTGTTACACATACATTTAAATACAAATACATTTAAACAAATGCCTCAAGGCTGCCTGTAACCAACTGATTGGTGTTTAAAGCCTCAAGGTTGTCTATAAGGAACAAGGCAAAGCACACTCATGAACTGATAGACTGACTGACTACTTATGGCAGGATGGGGGTAGTCGTGCTCACCAAGAGCTGGGATCCAGGCAGCTTGTGCTGGTGCTGATGCTGCCGCTGTGAGACACTTTCTGAGGCCATCTCCAGGGTTGGGATGATATGCAGCAGCAGGACCATGGCCACCTCAAGGTCTTCAACCTTAATGGTTAAATGCAATTAGGCCTACTGTAAGTCGCTTAGCAGACACACAACAGTGTCTGCTAAATAAATGACTAAGGTAATGTTGGACAAAAGTGTCTGCTAAATGACTGATGTAATGTTACCTCCAAAGACTAGCACCTGTATGTGAATGAAAAGACCATTGTAAAGGGTGAGTACTGAGAAAAGCTCTAAATGCAATGAATTATTGTTATTGCTATTATTAGCACCTCCATGGTCTTGCCCCATCCTCCCTGACCATCACCAAGAGTATCAATGAGGTTCCTCTGTGTCGATTTTGACAATCTGAAGTCCGCGCTGTCAAAATAGGTCCTCAACAGGGGGACGTGGAGGTTGACTTGGTGAGGACATCTGTCTTCCATGCGAGCCTACAGGGGGAATATTATTAGGGCAAACTTTAACTCATTTGTGCTTATGGCACTTGTCTTTACAATATGATAATAGATAGATGTCATTATCTGTAGAGCTAAAATGTAACATTACAAAGCAGGCGTGTAGTGATGAGTAAACCCAGGTAAACTCAGTTTACCCACCTCTTTAAAGGAGAATGCTCGTTTTTGACAACCTGGACCTTATTTACGGCATATTATAAGACGTTTGACTCACCGAGATAACTTTGGTGTAATTTGGAGGCCTGTAGAAGAAATTTAAAATCCAGCGCGAGCCAAGTATATCCATGTAATGGTTGCGGACAGGGCACTGAGAATGCAGCTTCTAAAAAACTTTCTTCCGCGAAACAGTTGTTTTCATCAATCTGTCTTTATGAATCGCTAGTTGTGCTTACATAGAGCGAGGGCTTGTTGTGGTTTCTCACATGCCTCTGTAATATGATCTTTAGAAACCTTTAGAAACGAAATAGCTTCCCCACTTGCTCCAGCACGCATGCACAGAGGCCCTGAAGCGTTAACTGGTCTGTACTGTCCTGGTCTGGTCTGTACTATTCTGGTCTGTACTGTACTGTACTGTCCTGGTCTGTACTGTACTGTACTGTACTGTACTGTACTTTACTGGTCTGTACTGTTCTGGTCTGTACTGTACTGTACTGGTCTGTACTGTTCTGGTCTGTACTGTTCTGGTCTGTACTTCACAGCACTGTTCTTCACTGTCTAGAAATATTCATTCACACAGACATTCCACTGACGCCAAGGCACAAAGAAAAGGTGAGAAGTACGCGGCACACCCAACCAATGGTTCCGACAGCGCCTTTACAAATATCCCTCGTCTCTCCTCACTGCCTTCCAGACGCATGGCATTGCGTCATGATACACCTGCTATGAGGATGTTGTGGAAGGTTCTCCATTCAGTCAGAAGACCCCATGGTCACATACATATGGCATAAGTGTACAGTGCACCTGGACAGTATTCATATCCCTTTGTTTTTATTATTTTACAGCCTTATTCCAAAGTGGATTCAATTCTTGTTTCCCCTGCAAAATTCTACACACAATACCCCATAATGACAAAGTAAAAAGTGAATATAAATGAAATATCACATGCACTGTACATAAGTATTCACTCCCTTTGCTATGTCACTCAAAATTGAGCTCAGGTGAATCCTGTTTCCACTCACCATACTTGAGATGTTTCTACAACTTGATTGGAGTCCAACTGTGGTAAATTCAATTGATTGGACATGATTTGGAAAGGCACACACCTGTCTATATAATGTCCCACAGTTGACAGTGCATGTCAAACCAAGACTTGAAGTCAAAGGAATTGTCTGTAGACCTCCGAGACAGGATTGTGTCGAGGAAAAGATGTGAAAAAAAAACCCCACCAGGACTCTTGGCTGGCTGCCTGGCCAAACTGAGCAATCGGGGGGAGAAGGGCCTTGTTAGGGAGGTGACCGAGAACCCAATGGTCACCCTGACAAAGCATTCCTCTGTGAAGATGGGAGAACTTTCCAGAAGGACAACCATCTCTGCAGCACTCCACCAATCAGGCCTTTATGGTAGAGTGGCCAGACTGAAGCCATTCATCATTAGTAAAAGGCCAATGGCAGCCCGATTGGAGTTTGCCAAAAGGCACCTAAAGGACTGAGACCATGAGAAACAAAATTCTCTGGTCTGATGAAACCAAGATTGAACTCTTTGGCCTGAATGCCAAGCATCATGTCTGATGGAAACCAGGCACTACTCATCACCTGGCCAATACCATCCCTACAGTGAAACATGGTGGTGACAGAATCGTGATGTGGGGATGTTTTTCAGCAGCAGGAACTGGGCAACTAGTCCAGATTAAGGGAAAGATGAACGCAGCAATGTACAGAGATCCTTGATGAAAACCTGCTCCAGAGCGCTCTGGACCTCAGACTGGGGCGAAGGTTCACCTTCCAACAGGACAACGACCCTAAGCACACAGCCGAGATAACAAATGAGTGGCTTCAGAACAAGTCTGTGAATGTCCTTGAGTCACCCAGCGAGAGCCCAGACTTGAATCCGATTGAACATCTCTGGAGACATCTGAAAATGGCTGTGCACCTCCCATCTAACCTGATGGATCTTGAGAGGATCTGCAAACAAGAATGGGAAGAACTGCCCAAAAATAAGTGTGTCAAGCTTGTAACATCATACTCAAGATGCTACAAGATGCCAAAGGTGCTTCAACAAAGTATTGAGTAAAGGGTGTGAATACATACAGTACAGTATGCACATGTGATATTTGACTGTTTTTTGTGTGTTTTTTTTATAAATGAGCACAACCCCCCCACCCCCCCTGCACACACACAAAAAAACTACTTTTTTTTTCACATTGTCATTAAGGGGTATTGGGTTTAGAACATGGGGTGTAGAATTTCGAGGGAGAAAAATAATTGAATCCATTTTGGAATAAGGCTGTAACATATCAAACTGGAAAAAGTGAAGGGATATGAATGAGTATAATATTGATCATAATTCAACTTTGCTTGATACTGTTTGATAGTATAATTGATAAGTGACTATCACAGAGGCAACAATCTTTAAAATAAGAAATTATGTTTTTTTTTTTAATGTTGCAATGGTTTCATCATGCATTATCTAGTGTTTATACATAACTTATGCACTACCTTCTGACTGTGATGGTAAAGTCAGTCTGCTTAAGGATTATAGTTCGAGAATGCCATACTGAATATTAGAAAGGATTGTAGCAAAGCTAATCAGCAGTCTACAAAGACATGGTTTTAATTAAGGACCTCGTTCACTGATCCCTCTTGATTTATCAGACATGGTGTAGCTTCTAAAGATTGCATCCATTGTTTCTTGAGGTTCATAGTCAGATTGTTTGAATCACAAATGGAGTTATGCTTGTGAGGTCATTGAAGCCTTGCCATATGTTATTAATACTGCAGGAATTGAAGGGGTCCTATTATGGGTTCCCATTCATTGATTGATGTTGCTGTCTGTCTCTGTATGTCTTTTTGCTGAAAATACCACTCAGAATAAGCGTTCTAGCATGCCTCTATACCCCTCTGTTGACCACGAGATCAGACTGAGTTTCTTTTCTTTCTTTTTTTCATATGCAAATTAGCTCAGCTAAAAGCAAGTCGGCAGGCTAGAGAACGAGGGCTGTTGACGGCGCTAAGCTAACTCAAATATAGCTGGCTAGCCTGGACCATCCACACTCAATGCCACTGTAACTAATTGCATTGTCCTCTCTCTGACTAAACATGATACCCATATTATTATCTCTACGGTTGCACGCTGTTACCTCTAGCTACATTCGCTAGCTAGACACCACCAGGCTATATGACACCATTCGACAACAATGAAAGCTAAATTCTATAGGCCGAGGGGAATCCTATGATGTCCACTTCTTAACATTTGATCATTTTTAATGACCGCTCGATGAACTAGAAGTCTACCAATTTCATTCCTCTAACGTTACTCATATGATGAGACGAGCATCCGGGTTGAGACAAAAAGGGAGTTTGTTTGTGTTAGCTAGCTAGTGTTAGTAATATATGCAAAGAAACACAGCATAATTACTTACTTGAATTTATATGAACATTGCCATCAAAAATAAAATGTATCTACTCAGCTCTTCAGTCCTTTGAGCTTAGCAATCTGTCCTGCCTAGTACATCCAGGAACAAAGCATTTTCCGTGCAAAAACATTATGCTAGCTATCGGGACTTGCAAATAATGTCAACCTTTATAGCCAGGTAAACAAACGCAGGTGATTGGAGGTATTCAAATGGGGAAGGGATTATTATAATAGGTCCCCGACTGTGACGTGATTTGACATGGGAGATTTGAATGGCTTGCTGAGACTGACTTTTTTTCTCATGTTTTCATTTCGGCTGACCACAACAAAATGACTGGGTTGGTTCACTTCATACTTGGTGTGTTAATAGGCCTATCAGAGACTCAAATGTATATGCAAAAACAATGAAAAGGTTACTTTTGCAAGCGTGGACCCCTTTAATTCTTCAATAGTGTTAATTTGTAGTGTTTTATTGATAGGCCTTTTGGTGAATGAGAGCCTTCTATCTTGCCTTCTAAGAGTAATAGAAGGTACAGTACAGTAGTATTATAGAAGTAGATGCAGTAATACCATTAGATTGATTGGTAGAGTGCAGGGGTAGGGTAAAGTACTTGCTCGGTATTCTCAGGTGGTGTAGGCCTACAGTCATGGTAGTAGTAGGTTTATTGCCATTTGTGGAAGACCACATTGGAACTGAGGGGCACAGAGCTAAACAAAAACACAGACATGCACAAATAGACAGAGAAGACATGACAGGAGAGACGGCAGTAAAGACGGTAAAGTGCATATAGATAGGGAAAGGCACACAGGAAGGCCATGCATGAGTGATATGTCCAATCTCAAGCTCTAGTCAAAATATTTACTTTAGAACAATGCAGTGCCAGACACAAATGCCTACACACACACACACACAGACACACACATACACACACACACACACACACACAGAATAAGCAGAATTTTTGACTTCACTGCCTGTGACAGAAGTGGAAATTATATTTATGATATAAAAAAAAAGTTTTTTGAGAAGCTATTGCTGCATGATGTCTGTGTTTGCCGTGGAAGTTGAGGGAATTTATCAAAAAGGAGTGCCTGGATTAGGCTATGCAAGGAAAATGGAAGTGTCAAATCCAAGACAAACGGCTTCATCTAGCGCCTAATGATAGAAGATTGATAATCCAGCTACGTATACATCAGCAGATTTCAATTCATCTGTCATTCTTGGATGTCACTGGATACTCCAAGGATAGGGAGATATGAACAGGCAAATTAACAAATAACTCGCCTACATTTTGAAGCACTGAAACAGCAATTGCCGGATGGAAATGGTCTTGATCTTTCACCTGTCAATTTCCAGAGATAAAGTTGGTTTCAGCATTATTTTGTTTTGCAATGACTGTGTGTGTGTGTGTGTGTGTGTGTGTGTGTGTGTGTGTGTGTGTGTGTGTGTGTCTGTGCTCCAGAGATTCTGACAGATTAGAAGTATTAGCTTTGGAATTGCACCGGCATGTACAGTAGTATGTGCTGTATTTACATACAGTACAGTAGCTGAGAAATGGTCCACATGTTCGGAAACGACTCATTCACAGTATTCAGTGTTCATATTGATGCAGTGGTTCACTCTTAAAAGCTGGATTTACATACCACAATCAAGACACTTTTAAAGGGGTAATGTGCTCATTGAGCGTGTTAGAGCAGGGACCTGAGGCGAGATGATATACAGTACAGTACCACAGTAGTATGAGATATAATATTCAACATATTCTACCAGTCCCAACATCAATCAATGTGTATAGAGCCACAAAAGGTTGACAAGTGACAACAAAGCAGGCTGTGTGGGTGGGTGCATGCACTAGAGGAAGAGAGACGGACAGGCAGTCAGAGAGAAAGAGAGGTACTTGACTACATGTGAATGTTTTTGCAGGGGTGTTTGGCACCTTTTCCTCTGTTTTGGCTTCAACTTCATCTACACCGACAAAGAAGAGCTCCCCTGTAGATCCCAGTCCCCTCAGTTTGGAATAGAGTGAAGGCATCCGGAACATCATCATAGAAGTTGCAGCACACACATACTTTAAGTATAAAGCTCTACAATATTGTGATTAGTGGGTGGCGGTTTGTTTGTTTTATTTAGGGATGCAGCTAAAGATTAGTTTAGTAATCGAATGTTCTACCGATTATTCATCTGATTAATCAAGTAATCGGATAAGATTTGTATTTATTTATTTTAAATTTTCCCTGATGAGGTCTTGTGACAGATCAATTCACAGTTCACATGATGATCGTGCCACCAGTGCCACTACTATGCGCACGCATTTTACAACGACACACAAAACAAACTGTCAATAACGAAAGTTGGCACAACTGATCACACAGCTGATCAGATTATTAATGAAGTTAGTTATAATAACATAACCTAGCTAACCATTAGCTATACACCAGAGAAATATGTATTATGTTGTAGGCTGCCACAACAGCCACAAAGGTGGTCTTCGTTTCTCTCGTATCCCATCTTTGAAGACAACTTTTGATGCTAACCGTAGAAAGTTGTGGCTGTATCCTACTAGCTACCACATCTGCTTGAAATATACGTCTAGCTAAATACTGTAAGATTAGATAATGTCAGCTACAAGGCAAGGATTGGTCTCTTAAACGGTGCCATTCTTCCACAGATGTAATGTTACATTATAGTTGACTAACATTACCTGCCACTTAGCTGAACCTTATGAAAACATTATGCATCAGGAATCATGATACAGTATAGTAACAAGCCTAACTTAAAGGAAAATGCTCGTTTTTGACAACCTGGACCTTATTTACGACATATTATAAGAAGTTTGACTCACCCAGATCACTTTTGTGTTGTTCGGAGGCCTGTAGAAGAAATTTAAAATCCAGCGCGAGCCAGTATATCCATGTAATGGCGGCGCACGGGGCAAAGGGAATGCAGTTTCTCAAAATCCATTTTCGGCCGCTAAACGGTTGTTTTCATCAATCACATTGCATGAATCGACAGTTGATATTCCTCTACGCGAGCCATTCTTTCGGTTTTCAAATACGTGGTCTGTAGCCTCTGTAATATGATCTTTACACTGGCTATGCTCCCTCACATTCTCTGCGCTACGATCGGATTGTTGCTGACGAATGACGACGACAATATTCTCGGCACCAACTACGATCGTAGCGCAGAGAATGTGAGCCGGAGAATAGCAGGCTGCGCGCTGGCCTGTGCGCATGCGTGCTGGAGCAAGTGGGGGAGAGGCTTGTAAAGATCATATTACAGTGGCTACAGACCACGTATTTGAAAACCGAAAGAATGGCTCGCGTAGAGGAATCTCAACTGTCGATTCATGCAATGTGATTGATGAAAACAACCGTTTAGCGGCCGAAAATGGATTTTGAGAAACTGCATTCCCTATGCCCCGTGCGCCGCCATTACATGGATATACTGGCTCGCGCTGGATTTTAAATTTCTTCTACAGGCCTCCGAACAACACAAAAGTGATCTGGGTGAGTCAAACTTCTTATAATATGTCGTAAATAAGGTCCAGGTTGTCAAAAACGAGCATTTTCCTTTAAGCACAAGTTACCAAGTTCTCCAAAAATCAAAGCAACTTGGGGTTTTCTCTCACAAATCAAAACGATTAATTAGGGTTGAAAGCATAACGAGACGATCACAGATCCCACATTAGTCAGTCTTGCTCAGTTAGCCAGCCTTTTGAAAATACTGCCATGCTGTGGCAGGAGTTTGCCAATGCAACGCCTTGCAGTATGTTCTCTATAATATCAGTTAGTAGGCCTAACGTACATTGTAGTTCTTGATTATTCAGTCATAGCATGTTTCATGATTTCCATATCTGTTTACATGTTCTGCACTGAGTGCTGCAAGTAAGCACATATGTGCAATATACCAACATTGTGTTAACAATGAATACTGAGAACCTTTCCTGTTCCTAATGACTGATCTCTCACTCGGGGAAGGACTGATCTCTCACTCGGGGAAGGACTGATCTCTCACTCAGGGAAGGACTGACCTCTCACTCGGGGAACGTTGTTCCCTCTTTGTTCAGCACACAAGACATGATCCATTAATCAGTCCTGAGGACAAACTGGACCGGCACCGAAACAAAGCTAGTTAACTTGGAGTTTTTGTAGCAGTGGCCAATATGTTGACTGATTAGTCGATCTCTGTATCATGATGTTGGGTTTGAAAGAAATTGAAGGAGGGCAGGAGCCGCCTAGCGACAGCGGCCTGTTGAGCCCACAGCCGCCTCAGCCTCAGCTCTCAGCCCTCAGACCTCAGCCCTCAGACTGGCTCAACTGGAACATTGTGCCAGTAAGAAATTCCCTCATGATGAGTTGCAAAACAATTAACCATTCTTTTAGTGTGCTTCAATTAAAAAATGAAAGATGGAAGTGTCTATTGTCAAATCATGATTAACTGCCTCCGTGTTTCTCAGATGAAGAGAATCCCGTTCCCATGGTCCCCAATCCTTCACTGTTTTTCTTTGCTTCCCTCTGGGAGATGTAGGGGTGGGATCCCATCCCCCCATTGCTCTCTGTAAAGCGCATTGTGTTGCCTCTGTGTATGAAATGTACTATTCAAATATAGTTTGATTTGATCTTATTTACGAGGCGACAACCTGCGCAAGGAAAACCACACACTGAAAGCAAAATGACCAGTTAAAAGCAGCATTTAGAAGCCAACATTTGTGACCGCCACTGGGGGTTTGTAGGTAGTCCTCAAAATGCGCTAGAGGGACAAATATGTGTTTTTTTGTGTTAAAACCAACAACTGTTTTCCTTTTTTTCATATTACAAAAATTGATGTTGCAAAGAACCCACTCAATATGACAAACAACAGTTTTAGGATCACTAAATAGTCATATTTTGTCGTCAAAGTCCCATGAGAAGTGTGAACAGCTCTGAACAGATCTTTGAAGCTATTTTTCTCTGCTTAGTAACTTCAGGTGACCCAACATTCACAGAAGCATATCTTCTTCGAATATTTGCAGATTTCAATGTATGGCACAATATTTGAAAGCTTACCATTTACACTTTCATAATCTGTATAAAAGAAAAGAAAATGACCTTGACCTACATCAGGACCAAACCTCCAGTGGTGGTCATATTATCTTCTAATAGCTCAGTCCAAGACAAAGCCGTACAGTTCCTTTTCTTCACTGGTCTGACCACTGTTATCTTTGAGGGGCTTCTATCAAAGTTGAAAGCTAGTATAGTGGTAGTGTGTGGGTGTTTGAGCCTGGAAGATCATCTTATGGTTGTCCTCATGAAGCTACGTTTGGGTGTACAGTAAACAACAGGACATTGCCTTTAGTCTGAATCTTGTCATCTCAAGCATTTTGAGAAACTGGCTTCCTATCATAGCTTGTATTGCTAGAACCTTCCAATACGCCCCCGCTCCACCCCTTTTCAAGATGGCTGCTACCACACTCTGCTGAGAAGTTTGTTTGGTACAATAGGCCATAGATATGAACACGAGATGACTCGTAATGGATTGAGCGGCGCAAAATACGGCAGCCATATTGGTCCGGTACCGCTGTCACGTGACAACCGCTCTCCTCAGCAGTTTCAGTCAGTAAAAGTAACCCTGCATCAAGAGATAACTCTAGAAGATAGGTAGAAACAAATATTTTTGTCTTTGAACTATCCATAACAGTCAAATAACATAAATAATAAATAAAAAAAATAAAAAAATTACAAAGTGCAAAACAGCAGCATCCAACAGTTTTAGTTGTATCTATCAGCTAACAACTATGTATTTATCCTCGTTCACTTAAAAGAGCCGGCACATAGAGCCGTATCGTTTGCGACTGACCCATCACTAGTTTATTTGCGGAGCTCCGTACCGGACCAAGATGGCGGCTGCATTTTTCGTCCGGCAGCAATCAAATCAACGTCAATGCGGCGTCTAGTGTATATGTCTATGCAATACGCCCTGTGCACCAGCTCCACTACTTCCAGAATGTCCCTTGGCATCTTTATTTCCTGTCCTATATGATTGGATTAAGTAATTAATCAGGTGTGCGGCAGACCCAGCGCACACCTGATTAATCACTTAATCCAATCATATAGGACAGGAAATAAAGATGCCAAGTGACTTTCAGGAAGTAGTGGAGCTGATGCACAGAGCCTATTGATCAAAAATCAAGATACTCCTTTGGGTACATTGTTTCAGGGCTACTGGTACGATTTTTTACAACTTGTTGAATCCTACTGTGTGGAGATAAGAGCAAAAGACATCTAAATTATCACACCAAATCAAAGCTACTTTCACCTGGCCAGACCCAGGTTTTTTTCACCAAGCCAGGGCCCGGGCCCAGGCTACCAGCCACCATCTAGGCCCAGGCTACCAGCTACCATCCTGGCCCAGGCTACCAGCTACCATCCAAGCCAAGGCTACCAGCTACCATCCAGGACTACTGTAGGCTACCAGCCACCATCCAGGACCAGGCTAGCATCCAGGCCGAGGCTACCAGCTACCATCCAGGCCGAGGCTACCAGCTACCATCTAGGCCCAGGCTAGCATTCAAGCCAAGGCTACCAGCTACCATCCAGGCCGAGGCTACCAGCTACCATCTAGGCCCAGGCTAGCATCCAAGCCAAGGCTACCAGCTACCATCCAGGACTACTGTAGGCTACCAGCCACCATCCAGGACCAGGCTAGCATCCAGGCTGAGGCTACCAGCTACTATCCAGGCCCAGGCTACCATCCAGGCCCTGACTACCAGCTACCATCCAGGCCCTGACTACCAGCTACCATCCAGGCCCAGGCTACCAGCTACCATCCAAGCCAAGGCTACTAGCTACCATCCAGGCCCTGCTACAACTGTGATCAATCTGCAGTGTGGTTCGTATCTAACCTAGGTCTGCAAGCTGCACTTTTAAGAACATTAATTTTCCCAGCAGTGTGGTTCGTTTTTAACCTAGATCTGCTTGTCGCAGTCGCACTCTTTTTTCTCATTTTAACCTGCAGTGTGGTTCGTCTCTAACCAAGATCTGCTCGTCGCACTTTTCTCATTCTCTACAATGTATGAGCACTCTCCTCGCCCCTCGTGTGGTCCTGCTGGTGTCTCCACGGCTGGTCCTGCTGGTGTCTCCACGGCTGGTGCTGGTCCTGCTGGTGTCTCCACGGCTGGTCCTGCTGGTGTCTCTGCTGCTGGTCCTGCTGGTGTCTCTGCTGCTGGTCCTGCTGGTGTCTCTGCTGCTGGTCCTGCTGGTGTCTCTGCTGCTGGTCCTGCTGGTGTCTCCACGGCTGGTCCTGCTGGTGTCTCCACGGCTGGTGCTGGTCCTGCTGGTGTCTCCACGGCTGGTCCTGCTGGTGTCTCTGCTGCTGGTCCTGCTGGTGTCTCTGCTGCTGGTCCTGCTGGTGTCTCTGCTGCTGGTCCTGCTGGTGTCTCTGCTGCTGGTCCTGCTGGTGTCTCTGCTGCTGGTCCTGCTGGTGTCTCCACGGCTGGTCCTGCTGGTGTCTCTGCGGCTGGTCCTGCTGGTGTCTCTGCGGCTGACGCTGGTCCTGCGGGTACCTCTGCTGTCCATGCCCCCTGCTGCTGGTCCTGCTGGTGTCTCTGTGGCTGGTCCTGCTGGTGTCTCTGCTGTCCACGCTGCTGATGCCCCCTGCTGCTGGTCCCCTGATCATCAGTGACTCAATCGTTCGTCATGTCTCCGTAAAAGACTGTGAAACAATGTGCTTTCCTGGTGCTCAAGTGGAGGATATAATCACTACTCTACCTCGTCTGTTACATGATGTGTCCCATGACTCCCTGGTGGTTCATGTCCGAACCAACGACATGAAGGCTGGTACATCCGAGCTGCTGAAGGAGGACAATCGGTTTGACACTCTCTGGCAGGATGGAAAAAACGTTGCTATCTCTGGTCTGCTGCCATGCCTCAACCGGGGGGACATGAAGTACTGTACAGTCGTCTTCGCCAGCTGCATCTCTGGCTGAAGGGACGCTGTTGGTACTGGGGCATCCCTTACATTGACAACTTTACTCTGTTTAGCGACAGACGGGATATGTACTATAGGGATGGGCTGTGCCTAAATCATGTTGGAGCCAAGCTACTTTCAATGAACATTCATGACACACTGCAATCCCTCTTCTATTGACATAATGTGTACCCTGACCCACCATCTGCCAATGGCAATGTTGTCTCTTTCATTACCGTTAGAATTAACACTAGATCTCTCCATAACAGGCCTTGCGTGGGGGGAGGGTCGAACTGCTGTCAGCCCTGGGCCAGTGCCTTTTGTGACATACAGCAATGCTACAGAAAAAGGCACTCACAGTCAATCTGCCGGCTGGTAAGCTTTTAGCTTTCTAAACAGACAACCTCTGCAGCACAATAACCTACGACCCAGGATGTTAAAACGCGAAAGCAAAACCAACTCAGCTAGCAAGCTAAACAATATATTAACCTTACAATCTACAAGTAGCGACAAAAGTTGGACATCAAGGGAAAGACTGGCACATTTCTCAGCTTGTATATACTAGCTACGTCCAGCTAGTGCAAGACAAACATTACACACGTTGCACCGCACCAAAATTTCCAAAGAAACTACGGTGTCCATAATAGGACATCCTCGGATGTCCACGAAAGGAAATTCGAATCTCATTTACGTCTTTGTGCAAGCGCAAAATAAGGATTTGTGACCAATAAAATTATTTTATTGCAAAGATATATAAAGCAAAACCTTCGTTAGGCCACTTTTTACCCATATTGTGCATTTAAGGGCTATAAGGCAGGTTGAAGACATCATGTTGACGTTGTTGTACATCAACGTACAGATCTTCAACAGAATTTCAATGTTGATTTATAAGTATTTTATCAACCTTTTTCCTCCATTGAGCATTCAATATTGTGTCAATGTTGAAACGACGACTGACATTAATCCAACTATATTTCAAAGTTGAAGGTGGGTCGTGTGCCAGCTGGGGACTGAGGACATCAGAAATGCCAACCTTTGCGGTGCCCATTTTATATCAGGTAAGTTATTTTCTCGTCCCTATAACGCCCTAAAATACAGCATGTCGGTGGACACGCAACCGTATGCATTTCAGATTGATCACGTTGGCAATGTGTGTGAATTTGCTGCTATGTGAGAGATAAGGACCTGTTGTCGCATGTTTTTGACTTAAATGCGTCTTGTATTCTGCCATATCGCTTCATTTTCATCCGTGTTTAGCATTTTGGTAGTGCTCTGTCGCCCCCTACAGTCCTCATGAAAATACAGTCCACGTTACGGTCCATTGACACCGGTCTTACTAGCTCGTTATTCACTTAACACTGTAGGCCAGATAAAATTATTCTAGCTTACGGAAGTCAAGACCAAATCAAATCAAGACCAAATCAAGTGAAGTAATAACAACATTGTCGGAGAAGACCCTGTGCAAGGTTTGTATAGGATGTGATGCACCAGTTGCTCTACGCCTACATGTGGTTTATTTTCGGTGATTAGACTGACTGTTGACTGGCACAGCTTTAGGTGGTGATGGAGAAATGAGCTTAATGTATTGATGCTTTTTTTTGCGTGGCTGTAAGCCAGCGCACCTAGTATAGCGTTCCTCCGGTTATCACTCCCTCCCTCCCTCCGTTACTGCGGACAATGTTGGCCTGCATTTCTCTGTTGGCACCACGAGGCAGTAGTCCCAGTGCACCAAAATCAAGAAGGACACCAAAATCAACCCGCCGATCTCCACTGCACAAGTAGAGTAGTGGTGAGAGCATTGGACTCCCACCCTGGAGACTGGGGTTGGAAGACCCGGTGGGGATGACTTTTTGGGACTATACCCCAAACCTCCACATGTTCATCCTTTCACTCCAACCTTTACCCCTTGCCTTATAGATCAGATCCTGTCCCAACCCCAACCCATATTCTTACCCCAACCCACACTAGGGACTTGAAGAAGGACACCAAAACCCACCCACCGATCTCCACTGAACAAGTAGAGTAGTGGTGAGAGCATTGGACTCCTGGTGGGGATGACTTTATGTTATCATCAGTGTAACTGCTTTAGCCACAGACCGCTACCATTAATGTTATGGAAGCTGCTGCTAGTTGTTGTGAGCCCATGAGCTAACTGGCTATCCTGCTCTTATTGTGCTGGATTAGCATTGGAACTGATGTGTCCAGGTGACAAGACCCATCTTTATTTATCAAACATTACCGTCCTACCAGTCCCGCACAGAAACAAGCCAGCCAACACACATAAGCCAGGCTGGGCCTGGCCTGGTTATTTAGTTGTCTTGTGATTCTTCTTTGTCGTTTGGGTGAGTTGGTACATTGGTACTGTAATCAGGCCCCGGAGCTTTCCCTGGTTTTACATGCTGGAGGGCAGCAGCGAACTCCTCTGGTGTGAATTCACCGGAGATGTTACCACTGCTACCGTAGTTGTGGCCTTCCAGAGGTCAGACACTTCTTTTGCCAAGAGATGTGATGATTTGCGGTCCTTACCCTCGTATGTCCCACTTTTCACAAATTGTGATGTGATTTTGTCTGCAGAGATGGGGCAGTGACGGGGGAAGTGTCTAGACCTGCCAGTGAGGTTGTTAAGGAAGCTCCATGCCTTGTGGCTGGAGTGTGAGAAGTCGATGGAGTTAATGGCCTCCTCCCAGCGCTCTTGTCTCCTTCGTCTGATTCTTGAGAGCAGGGCTGAGGCTAGTCTGTCTGACTCAGCTCCTGGGGTGGGGGGGGGGCCCGGAGGAAGACACAGCAGAGACTCTCACACTCCGCATCCCAGCATGGTTTGTAGCTGTTGCGACGTCCGCATGGGATGGATTTCTTGGCCGCTTTCACCAGTATGCTGCAGAGTTCCCGATAGACAGTTGCAGCCCCCCACCTATTATATAAAAGCAGTATTTTTGCTCTTAAATAGCGTTAACGTTAAAAAATTAAAATGAATTCACCTGCGCTTTGCTTCCCCGCTGACACTGGGCCTAAAAATCACTCTGGGCGAACCCTGTAATCTAAAAGTGCTCAGTTCAAAACCAGCCAAGTGCAACCCTATATTCAACTATGCTCCTTCTTCTAACAAGCCTAACCTCACTTTATAATTCATTTCACTTAATGCATTTGTTTTTGTATAGGGGAAAAGGGCCTATTGTAAGAATCAGGGAATGCATTTATAAAGTGCAAAATCATGCCATCTCAATGCAATGAAATGAGAGCACGTCCTGATAAATGACCTGTCTGCAATTTTTAAAGTCGAAAGTTTGAAAGATTTAGAAAGTTCTTCGTGTGACAGAGACAAATGAAAAAAAATCAATGTTAGAACTGGGGAAGTAGAGCTATGGTAGTGTCATAGAATTTACAACTGGCCTCAAGACCTTTCAGATCTCAGCTTTTGTTCTTAAAATCTATTGATCCAGTCCCCTGCCTGTTGCTATTCCAAACACCTTAAACCTTTGTCCTCTCTCTCCTTTTGTAATTCACCACCTCACTCAACCTTTCACATAGCTATACTAACCTAATTCATGACAGGATGAACTCCAGGAGGTCCACACACCTAGAAATCTGTCTACTCCAGAATAACCATCCTTTGTCCCTTTGTCTCCAAGATATTGTCGCCTATTCTCATGTCACGTGTCTGTGTTCTCGACCACGCCTGCCATTTCATATGACGTACAATGGGTTAGCCAATCACATCCTGAAAGTGCCATACCTGTGTTTTGCTTGAGAATAAAGGCCGCACTGACCAAGAGGCGGCACTTCTTTGGGATACCACTCGTGTTTGTCCGGAAGTCCTTGCGCTCGTATGTTTTCTCAATAAACCAGACTTAACCTGACTAGATCAGTTAAAATCTATTACAGTAGCCACACATGGTTGCCATTTTGTTTAACTTCAGCTCCCATTGCAGCTGCTTTCCGAGATGGGTGATGCCAACGAGGGCGTACTCAGCGATACTTAATTCTTCCTCTAACCAGTCATCACATGCAATCACAATCAACCCCTAACCAATCACGGCATGCCAAATGTCCGCATATTATCTTACAGCCTTATTCCAAAATGGATTCATGAAGGTTTGGAATGTTTTGTAAATGCCTCAACAAAGTACTGAGTAAAGGGTCTGAATACGTATGCTCTGTACATGTGACATTTAAAAACAAAATAAATTTTAGAATACTGCTGTGATATAACAAAATGTGGGGAAAAAATGAAGGGGTCTGAATACTTTCCGAAAGCACTGTATGTACATTTATTCTTAGTAGAGAGCCTCTGTTGAGGTTGGATTGAATGCTACATAAATTGAAGATCACCATAACAGGTCTCCTTGGCTGTGCAGCTTCTCTGATATGCTGTCAACAGTGAACCATATTTGAAAGCAAAGAGATAATACAGTTGCTCCCATTTATTTTGTGAACAGCCTTGGAATTAAATGGTAGGCTAAATGTACTAAACTTACATAGGGCTTTTATCTAAAGCGCTTTACAATGGCCTCTCATTCACACAAATCCACACACCAATGGCGGCAGCTGCCATGCAAAGTGCTGGCCTGCCCATTGGGAGCAATTTGGGGTTCAAGTGTCTTGTCCAAGGACAGGAGGAGCCGGGATTCGAACAACCGACCCTGCAGTCATTGGATGACCTGCTCTTCCTCCTGAGCCACAGTCGTGAAATGGATTCTAACCTGTGATCCAAAGAACTACAGTGTCCACTTAGCTGTAAGCTACTGTAACTGGACTGTAAGTCAGTTATGCCAGGAGAGCTAGACCATGTTGCACAGTTTCTTATCTTTCTCCCACTGGTAAATTAATCAAAACATAATAGCCTTCAGCCAAGCTAGTACAAGAGATATGGACAAAAGGACATTAATTGCCAAGGTCATCTGGGCCTTGTCTGAGGGAGCAAGAACTGTTAATTCTGAGATACTGAGAGACGTCCGAGAGTCTGAGTCAAGTCTGATGTCTTTGAGCTTGAGTCCCAATCTGAAATCTTTAGCTACGAGTCTTGGGCAGCTTTTGGCTGTGTGGGCAGTAAGCACCAGGGGTGAAAGTAAACCGGAACGGTATGGCGTACCTGTAAAAGATTTAGAGCCGATACCCTACTGGGGACGCAACAGAGGCCATCACACAGCCGGCTACACTGCTAACAAGAAAACACAGCTGCTCATTAGTACTTTATTATTATGAATGGCTGTTAAATGTGTTTGTGCCTGCTGCCCAGCCAGCACATGGCCGCGGTTTCTGGTCTATGCTGGAGACATGCTGCTTTCCAAAACTGCCTGGCTAACGTAGCCGGCCGCTAATGCTAACCTCTGCAGCAGCAGCTCTCTGTATCTGGTGCTGTGGATTTGGGAAGGCAGCAGTCCCAAGCAACAATGACAGAAAATAAGTCTTAATGTTTCATTGTTACATTTTATTCCAACAAAGACAGCGGCAGGTCAATAAGCTAAATAAATCACAGCAACGTGATTGCTGTCGAGGGCTCACTGCTCTGCTTCCGCAAACACAGAGGGAGCGATTGGGAGGGTGTGTTCGATTTTCGCTCCACGACCAAATCAAGCATGCTATTGGTGCAATCCGCGTGGATACTCCCTACTCTGCCTCTGATTGGCAATTAGTACTCATTGCCTTCTAGGCATCTTGTGATTGGATGCTGGGGTAAAGGAGGGAAAACATCAAAGCAACAGAAGTTTGTTGAATGAATTCAGGCAAAATGCAAAGAAAGATTAATCTGATGTTTAAGTAAAAAGAGATGGATGTAGAAGCTGATTATGAAGTTACTGTAGGAGACTTTCAGAGCAAGTTGAGGACCAGAGGGAGGAAACAGAACTATCAAAAGAAACTGGTAGTGATGCTAGAGAGGCCAGAGGAGGAACATGAACTAGTCATCCATCAATCACATATTTTAGTCTCTTTTAAATTTCAGAACATTGTCAATAAGGCACATGAAAGACGAGTTGAGGATGAGTATTTTACCTTAGTCTCAAAATGTCCCTTACAATGTGCACTAAAAATGGCTAATTTCAGCATAAACTACATCTAAAGCTACATGATCATCAGAACACAACAGTAGTGGTGCACACGTGTTAAGTGTTAAAGTGAAAAGTTATTCCAATTTGTAAAAAATCGAACCTGTCTTCGGGGACACATGTCTGGGGGCGGGAGGAGAACAATGTCAAGAGATGAAGGTTGGAGTAGTAGCACCGGCAGGAACTTAAAGGAGTAGTATAGGGAAAAATCATGTTTAGCCCTGTTTTAAAGTTACTTATGATCATATACAATGGTTCAGATCAAAAAGTTACTAACTAGTACTTTTGAGAAAGTTGATAATTGCTCTACCACTGTTTAGGTCATACAATGTGGGTGGGCACCTTGAAAAATCATTCAAAAACATGTTAAACTCTCCATTTCAAAGACAAAAAGCTCACCGAGGGGGTAATTGGTGTCCGTTGGTGTTCTGACATCAAATTCGCCGCAAAGTATGAATCCTGTAGGGTTTTATTGATCATTTTATGAAATCCATTGACTTGTATTGACGCGACCGTTGTAGATGTGTAGATCAATCCGCAGAGGGGATTCAGGAAGCGGAACTACTTACGGTAGGTATTGTTATTGTTTATGTTGCTAAGCTACCTAGTTTGCGGAAGTTTACACATGTATGTGCTGCGACTAAATAGTTCTATGCTAAATATTTTAAAAAATATATGTCAGAACGCCAAAATTATATGTCAGAACGCCAACTAACACCTCGGTGAGTTTCTTGTCTTTGAAATTGAGAGTTTAACATGTTTTTTGAATGATTTTTCACAGTGCCCACCCACATCTATTGTATGACCAAAACGGTGGTAGAGCAATTATCAGACTTTCTCAAAAGTGCTAGTTTTGTCAAGTTTTTGATCTTTTTGTATATGATCATAAGTAACCTTAAAACAGGGCTAAACATGATTTTCCCTTTAACTACTCCTTTAATCCTACTTTCACCCCTGGTAAGCATACTTTTTTTTTCCAACTACAAGACAGTAGACTATAATGAGGAAGGCTTATTGGTTACTATTAAAGGAATGGGCCTATATGATCATGACAGAGTAGTCCCGGCCATAGGTAGGGCATAATGAGAGCATACGTTTATTGTCCCCCGAAATTTAAATTGGGGAGGGATATTACAACGAGCTCCGCCTTTGGTAAAGACAATAAGATACAATCCTGAGAATGAAGTTGATCAATTAAGTTTGACTGCAGGACGATGTAGGTACAGTACGATGTTGGTACTGTATGATGGCCTTATAAATGAAGATGGTGATTATCCTGCGCTGCACTACGGAAGGCCAGCCCACTCATCCCTAGGGTACAGTGATGGGTGACATCTTTAGAGTTTGTAATTAAAATCAGCGCCCCATGGTACACAGTGTCCAGCAGCGATGTCATGGAAGCACACATGTAGGCTTTATTTGTTCAATTGGATCCCCATTAGTTGCAACTGTTCTTACTGGGGCCCACATATAAAAATACACACATCAACATACACCATACAAAAACTTAATGCTACCCAGAGCCCACCCGGTTAGCACCTCCCCTTACCCGTTCAGAACCCTCTCATACTCAAGGCATTATATTCAGTTGATACATTCAAAATGATTAATTTCCCAGCCATATAATAGAAAACCAGCAAAAAGCAGCAACAATGATAAGGTAGCAGAACTGTTTCTGCCAGGAAGGAAGGCACTCAGTGTTGCAAAACAGAACAGATAAAACCAAGCAAGCTAAGCAAAACGAAACAATATCTCTAGGAAGATAACAATGAGACCAAGAGACACATCAAGATATCAATAGCCATGTCCATTTCTCTCATTGGGAGAGTTAATGTCATAAAGATGAATATTATGCCCAGGCTTATGTACCTGTTTCAGTCCATACCAGTCAGACTCCCCAAACCTTTTTTGGAAAATACAACTCAACTTGGCATTGCCTTTTGAAGGGGGTGGGCTAGGTCTACCAGACCCGGAACTATTCTGGGCTGCCCAGATTAGGCCCCTGTGTTATTGGTTTAATACGGAACACTGTCCCATATGGACCCAAATTGAAGGGCATATTCTCAAGAGAGGACTTGTCCTAACATCCCCTATTGTTTTACGTCAAAAAATATTAAGAAATTCACAGCTAATCTCATTCTCAGTCATTCGGTGAAGATTTGGGAGGATGTTCTTAAATATATGACAACCAATCTCCCTCTCCCCTAAGACACCCATCACACTCAATAGTACGCTGCTCCAATACACCCATCACACTCAATAGTACGCTGCCCTAAGACACCCATCACACTCAATAGTACGCTGCCCTAAGACACCCATCACGCTCAATAGTACGCTGCCCTAATACACCCATCCCGCTCAATAGTACGCTGCCCTAAGACACCCATCACACTCAATAGTACGCTGCCCTAATACACCCATCCCGCTCAATAGTACGCTGCCCTAAGACACCCATTAAGCTCAATAGTGCGCTGCCCTAAGACACCCAAGACACCCATCACACTCAATAGTACGCTGCCCTAAGACACCCATTAAGCTCAATAGTACGCTGCCCTAATACACCCATCACACTCAATAGTACGCTGCTCTAAGACACCCATCACACTCAATAGTACGCTGCTCTAAGACACCCATCACGCTCAGTAGTACGCTGCCCTAATACACCCATCACACTCAATAGTACACTGCCCTAATACACCCATCACACTCAATAGTACGCTGCCCTAAAACACCCATCACACTCAGTAGTACGCTGCCCTAATACACCCATCACACTCAATAGTACGCTGCCCTAATACACCCATCACACTCAATAGTACGCTGCTCTATACACCCATCACACTCAATAGTACGCTGCCCTAATACACCCATCACACTCAATAGTACGCTGCCCTAAGACCCCCATCACACTCAATAGTACACTGCCCTAATACACCCATCACACTCAATAGTACACTGCCCTAATACACCCATCACGCTCAATAGTACGCTGCCCTAATACACCCATCACACTCAATAGTACGCTGCCCTAATACACCCATCACGCTCAATAGTACGCTGCCCTAATACACCCATCACGCTCAATAGTACGCTGCCCTAATACACCCATCACACTCAATAGTACGCTGCCCTAATACACCCATCACGCTCAATAGTACGCTGCCCTAATACACCCATAACACTCAGTAGTACGCTGCCCTAAGACACCCATCACACTCAATAGTACGCTGCTCTAATACACCCATCACGCTCAGTAGTACGCTGCCCTAAGACACCCATCACACTCAATAGTACACTGCCCTAAGACACCCATCACACTCAATAGTACACTGCCCTAAGACACCCATCACACTCAATAGTACACTGCCCTAAGACACCCATCACACTCAATAGTACGCTGCCCTAAGACACCCATCACGCTCAGTAGTACGCTGCCCTAAGACACCCATCACACTCAGTAGAACGCTGCCCTAATACACCCATCACGCTCAATAGTACGCTGCTCTAATACACCCATCACACTCAATAGTACGCTGCTCTAAGACACCCATCACACTCAATAGTACGCTGCCCTAAGACACCCATCACACTCAATAGTACGCTGCCCTAATACACCCATCACACTCAATAGTACACTGCCCTAATACACCCATCACACTCAGTAGTACGATGCTCTAAGACACCCATCACACTCAATAGTACGCTGCCCTAAGACACCCATCACGCTCAATAGTACGATGCCGCTAGCCCTAAGAGATCAGGCCTTTGGGGTGTGGTCGCAAAAGGGCATAAATAAGATAGAAGATTTATACCAAGGGGACAAATTGACGTCTTTCAGGGACTTGAAGGAGGTTTATCAAATTCCAACCACACACTTCTTCAGGTATTTACAGAAACGACATTTCATACAATCCAAGCAGAGAGGCTCCCTGGATAGGCCCAAGTACTCCCCGTCTTTATTGCTCAAAGATAATCTGAACAAACATATATCACAAACGTACAATTTACTGTCTGAATATTCTAAGGCCAATACAATGGCACTGAAGGAAAAATGGGAAAGGGATCTTGGGATTCAGATCACAGATGATTATTGGAGCGAGATCAATGGGCAATCACAGAGAATCTTCATTAGCACCAGATATAAGATCTGCAACTACACATTTATACTTGGAGCATATTTTACCTGAGAGAGTTAACCGTTTTAAGACCAATTCATCTCTCCGTCCCCATTACAAATTGGAAACTCGTACATATGGTATGGTCCTGCTCTAAGCTTAGTCGGTGGTGGCTGGAAATATTCTTAAAGAGGTTTTGTAAAGGGAAATATCTTTAACTACTGCGATGGTAATGATGAGGGACTTGACCGTTCTGAATCTTTCCAGTCAATGGATTAAGGTTTTTTTTTAGCCTTGCTAGCTGCCAGCTAAGCTACAAAACATTTGTCTTTTCCTTTTTCTTCTTTCTTTTCTATTTTCCATTTTTGTATCTCTAGTTTGTGGGGTGGGAGCGATGTGGGAGGACCTGTCTTTAGGTGGGAGGGAATGTGATGTGTATGGATATCAATGTGTTCAATGTTGAATGTAAGATGTTTTTTTTCCTGGCACTGGTGTTTTGTTTATATATGTTTTGTTATATGAAGAATTAATAAACAGAATCCCCCCCCCAAAAAAAAGATATCAATAGCCGTGTTCCCATAAAACATCAAGCGAATTTTAAGCAAACTTTTGAAAGAGATGAGAAATGAGAATTAAGTATCCATTAACTGGTTTGGGGTGAATAATTTAGGTTAGATAAAGCGTGATGTCATTAGAGGATGACGTGGTATAGGCTACGTGGCAACGCTACGCATGGTTGTGAAAGTAAACAGAGGGTAGAGGTAAACGAAACCAGGAGAGAAAATGGATAGAGGTCTTCAGGAATACGTTTTAATTGGGTAAGCTGTAATTGTTCTTGCACTTCAGCGAGCATTGGCCATGTTGCATGCTGTCGTGTCGCTGCAGTGGGAGCCGACAGAGTAGACAATCTGTGCATCTACATTCTGTTCAATGTCAGGTGGCTGTATATCCGTTTTTGCAGCCGCCCCTTGTTGCTGACGTAGCAGCATTTTGAACACTCTGGCAGAAGGGAAGGGGTCACTCAATTTCATGTAGGTATTGAGGACATGTGCCTTACCCTGTAACCACAGGTCTCGTTCGTCGTCTTTAGTCAGGTATGCTGCGTCATACAGGTCATTCACACAGATGATACAGTCAGCATCACCATGGCGGGAAAAGAGGATGGGTGACACCTTGTGGAAATAGTCTGACCATTTGTATCTGCTGATGGAGTTGCCATCCTCCATATCATGCCCATGTCGACAAGAGCGATGTAGGGTTCCTGCAGATCTACAGATCTGAAAGAGAGCTTCTGGATGAGCTGGCTCTTCTGCGTCTTCCTGTATGTGCAGTTGGAGTTGAATAAGGCAACACACTCCTCGGCAGCACAGTGTTCCAGCATCTCTGGGAGGTTCACAAGGAGACTGACCTCAACCAGGTCGATCAGGTTGAGTTCCTCCCCGGGCTTCTCCATGCATGGCCCCTTGGAAAACGTTTGTTCAGGGGTATGAGTGCATGGAGTATGGGGAGGTATTCTTACTGAACACCTGGTCTCGAAAGAACCTGGTAGGCTCTCCTACAGAACGGACTGAGTTGAAGTCCGCAATGAGTTCATCAGAGGCAGGCATGGCTGACTGTAGGGTGTGGGGTTGTGGGTGAGGCTGGATCGAACAGGAAGGAGTGAAACTCGACCAGGTGTTGCGCACACTGCTAATCGTCTCACATCCGTTTCAGAACACATTCCATGTGCTTCCTCTTAGCTTCTTTTCGGTTGGTCAGGACATTGTGAGCCACCTGGATCTTGCTCAGAATTAAACATTGTTCACATTTCTGGAGTGCACCAGCAGCTGCTTCTCATTCTGGAGGATGGAGAGCCAGCCAGACTTCATTTTGCTGCCCTTGTTCATTGTAAACTCGATCCACATGTCCTAGGCCATGCTGGAGTAGGGGTTGCCTGTGATGGACTGAGTGAAGTCAGTTCGAAGGAAGACGGCCTAATCAGCAGGGAGTGATGTCAGCATTGCCCAGAAGTCAGGCAGCCACCTGCAATACCTGTTGTTGTCATATGCTACCATCCATGGCAGCATGGCGCGCAGAGAGCTGACATATCCCAGTTGCAGATGTGCCCACTCAGGGGCTGAGTTGTGGGATCCGTGGCGTGGATAGTGGTGGGTTTTAGGCGTCTTGACTTTTTCACCCTCAGTTTGGATCTCGTTCTTCTATTCAAAACTGGTTTTGATTCTGTACTTTTTAAATTTGTTATACTCTAATCCAAGCCCAGTCTTATCAATCTACAAATTTGGAGCGTGCAAAGCATATTCCCAAATCAGAATTAGGGGTTCCTGGCGTAGGTTGGGTGGGCCACACTCCATTTTAGGGACAAGCTTTTCTCCTCTCTCCCAAACCTGAATGTGCATCATATATTGGGGGGGATTTATATTGTGTTTTGAACCCTGTTCTGGACCACTTTAGCCCCAAGTCCTCAACTCTTTCCAAAATGTCTAGTTCTATGTCAACCTTCATGGAAGAGAATGTGTGCATGGACCTCTGGAGATTCTTAAACCCACTTTCAAAATCATTCTATTTTTTTCCTCCATTCTTTTTTTATTTTTATTAACAGGGCTCTCATGGAATCTGTTCAGTTAGTTGACTAATGTGATTTCAGATCAAAGTCCGAGTCTGGGAGGTTCCAGATCAAAGTCCCTGCAAAGTCCCTGCATACCGATCCACAGTGATAGACATGTAATCATGAATAAAAATAATTATGCCAGCATTAGCAGGGTTGCTAATGTTCAGCTGCAGTCCCTGGGCTAGGTGTTAAAGCCTGGTAAAATACATGATATAGAAAGACATTTTAGAACTTATATAATAAAAATAGCAAATATGTAAAAGGTAATTAGTGCACAACCTAGATAAATAATTAGCTAAGTTAAAAATAGTGAAAGTGTAAAGCATGCTAGGAAGTTACAGAACAGGATACAGCAAGATTTGGGACAATACAAGGACATTACAAGATCAAACAACGCAGAGTACAGATGGGCAAGCAGGCAGACAGTCATGCAGGCAATACACACACACACACACACACACACACACTATGCAGGACAGGTTACAAACATTATGAACTGGGACAAAGCAAGGCCAACACAAGATCAAGTACTACACAGACAAGCACGCAGGCAGACAGTCAAGCATACATACACAGTAAGGCAACTGGACTGCCACAGGGCTGCTTAGTGGTCGTATGACTGATATTCTAACAACCAGGTTTTAAGTGTGAAACTTGTTTTGGCCATGTCGTTCTATCCAGAGATATATATGTCCAACAGGCATTATCATAACAGAGAAAGAAAGGCACCTCCATGGCCAAGGCACCTCCATGGCACCTGTCCTATGCATGAGAAGTAGCCAGTAAATGTTTCCTTGACAGCAATGGCCTCTCTGGTTGCGTTGCTGCTTCCATCCCTTCTGATGTCATGAGCACCAAGGTGTGGCTCTGCTGGCACTACAGGCACTGGCACAGACCCATCATCGTCCCACCTCATGAAGTTGTGGAGCATGCAGGTTGCTTTCACAACTCCCTCTGCAACCTCTGGAGACACACAAAGCGCCCTCCGGTAAAGCCTCCACTGAGTGGTCAAGATGCCCAATAAGCATTCCACCATTCTCCTGGCGTGGGAGAACCTGAAGTTAAAGACTCGCTTCTTTCCCTCTGCTCGGCCAGCATAGGGCCTCGGCATGTCTCTTCTGAGAGGGAAGGCCTCATCTGCCACAAAGACATTGGGGGCGGGGCCCGGGTCCTCTGCGCCAGGGAGAGGGGTATCTTCAAGTAGGTCCAATGTACCTTGGCATAAGGCCCTGCCAAAAGGGGGAGGCAGACAGCGTTCCTCCATCACGGTTTCTCCCATAAGCTCCCACGTTGACCACCTGGAAACGGTAGTGGGCATCCACCACAGTGGGGAGAACAATGGAAAAGATTCCCTGATAGTCATGGATGATGATATGCTTCCCATCAATTGCACCTAAGATAAGAGAAGACTTTATTAATCCCCTCGAGTGTTACAGCAGCAGACTGACAGAACAGAAGAGGTACTGAAGAGAATTTCTTGCAGGAGTGCTTTTTGATGAAGCATCGTAGGGTGCTGGGACAGAGTTCTCCACAGCGCCCTGAAGCATCGTAGGGTGCTGGGACAAAGTTCTCCACAGCGCCCTGAAGCATCGTAGGGTGCTGGGACAGAGTTCTCCACAGCGCCCTGAAGCATCGTAGGGTGCTGGGACAGAGTTCTCCACAGCGCCCTGAAGCATCGTAGGGTGCTGGGACAGAGTTCTCCACAGCGCCCTGCAGCTTCTTCTGCCAGACGAAGGTACTATTTGGAGACAGCCCCTTAATCCTCTATAAATCTGAACCTCCCTGTGACAGAAGCAGTATGGATCAAGCTCTTAATGATTTAGAGATCCCCACTATTGGACTCAGGATTGTCCAGTGAACTGTGCAAGCCTTTGCAAATAGGCAATGCAAAGTGGCAAAGCGCCATATACTCACTCAAGCAAGCGTTTCAATAACCCTACTTAAAAAGCACAGATAATTTTGTCAAATTTCATTGCTTAACACAGAAAGTAAAGTTATAGCTAAGGTGATAGCCAGACGCACTGAAGACATTTTTCCTTGGTTTATTTCTGAGGATCAGACTGGCTTCATCAATGGTCGTTATTAATTTGACAATATCCAAAGACTCCATACTTCTAGATCTTCTCTCCTTGTCTCCTTAGATGCAGAGAAGGCCTTCGACCATGAGTAGTATAGAATGGCATTTCAGTCAATATTAAATAAATAAATACATAAATGGCTATGCAGTAAATAATTATGGCTCTGAAATAAATCCTGAAATAAATAAACGAGGCAATATATAAATACATAAATGTGTAAATAAATAAATCAATAGTTTATTTTCTATTTTATTTCAAAATTATGTTTTTCAAAAGGACTACTTTTGCCAGGGCGGCTGTAGCTCAGTTGGTAGAGCGGGTCGTTCAGTGATCGAAGGGTCAGTGGTTCGAATCCCAGCTCCGACTGTCCACATGTCGAAGTGTCCTTGAGCAAGACACCTAACCCCAAATTGCTCCCAATGAGCAGGTTAGCACCTTGCATAGCAGCTACCGCTGGGTGAATGAGAGGCCATTGTAAAGCGCTTTGAGTGCCGTTAAGGTGGAAAAGCGCTATATAAGTGCAGTCCATTTACCATTACTTTACATTTACCTATTTATTTTGCGGGACTTCTTTCATAACGCTACATTTATTTATTTCAGGGCACTTTTATTTCATAATGCTGCATTTAATTATGTAATGCTAAATTTCACAATGCAAAGCTGCATTTCCAATCCTTATATTCAAATGAATGGGGTGTGGTTATCACACATTCAGACCAAAGCTGATGGAGGGCAGGACTCCACTGCGCAGATTAGAAATGAAGGTAGGCAACATAAAGTCTAGAAGCTATAACTAGAAACTATTTTGTGTGTGGCTGGGTCCACGACCTTGGAACCAAAGTAGCATTGAACAACTTGTTTTTGCCCGGTACAGTAAACGTGCTTGAGAATTACTGTGTTTTTATACTGCTATGGATGCACCACTGGCATCAGGCTACTAGCTAGCTAGATAACTGTAGCTACTATGTCCTACCTACCTTTACTTGAGACTGTGATCAAAATGCTTTCATATGTGACTGTTTTTTCTAGTGTGTGTGAGTTAATATTTCATATGGTCGCATTTGTGCGGGTGCATAATGTGCAGTCCCGCCTGCACCCCCACTACCAGCGCGGGTAGCCTACTGACCATGAACGTGCCACACTAAACCCCACTACCAGCGCAGGTAGCCTACTGACCATGAACGTGCTACACTCAACCCCACTACCAGCGCGGGTAGCCTACTGACCATGAACGTGCTACACTCAACCCCACTACCAACCCTACTAACCATGAACGTGCTACACTCAACCCCACTACCAACCCTACTGACCATGAATGTGCTACACTCAACCCCACTACCAACCCTACTGACCATGAACGTGCTACACTCAACTCCACTACCAACCCTACTGACCATGAACATGCTACACTCAACCCCACTACCAGCGCGGGTAGCCTACTGACCAGGAACATGCTACACTCAACCCCACTACCAACTCTACTGACCAGGAACATGCTACACTCAACCCCACTACCAACCCTACTGACCAGGAACATGCTACACTCAACCCCACTACCAACCCCTACTGACCATGAATGTGCTAGACTCACCCCCACTACCAGCATGTGTAGTCCACTGACCATGAATGTGCTAGACTCACCAGACTATGAAAGTGCAGATCCCCAAACCACCTCACTCAGAACCACCTGCTGTCCATTTCATAAGTACATGGGTCCAGTCCATCTCCATAGGTAGACTTGCTTCAGTTTGTTTTGATCTGAATGTTGAGTTGGATCTTTCATATTGTGACGACTCATAAATAACAGTAGAGTAGTTATATACTCTAGACATTGTGACATGTGACTAATGGAACTGGGATTTGTGAGAAAACTTAGTTATAGGTTCAATGCAAACATGTTCCTGTTAATGTCGTAAAAATATTTTAACGGCATGTGGTATATACGTACAAGGAATGACCAGATTAGTGTTGGACATCTGAACAGCAGATACCATGCAGAAGAGGTGACTGAGGTGACTTTTCAATGTGAACGTTTAGTTCCCAGTGCCCACACTACAAACAAGATGTCAAGAGGTCAATCTACACCGGTGTGCTGGAGACCAGGGCTTCTGTCTCATCATGAAAAACTGGGGGCCATTTTGGGCTTCAGTGTCTTGCTCAAGGAGAGCCGAGAGCTGGGGTCAAACCGGGGACCTTTCGAACCCCAGCCGGCCACTCTACCCCCCAAGCTACGTGCCGCCCTCGGTAAGGTTTTCAACTGTTTCCACTGCGCACTACCCTAACCCTCGAACCCTAACCCACCACTGACAGAGCCAACTAGACATCACATAACCGGTCTCAAAAAAACAGACTAGGACTTGGTAATCAGGAAACCCATTCTCATAGTGAGGGATTCCAACCTGTCTTGGGATACCAGACTTTTCGGACCTCTGAGTACAGGTACAGTAGATGCTTTCCCTGGGGCCACTTTCCATCACATGATAGGGGTCCTTCAGAAAGCGAACCCTGACCCCAGGACAGAGAAGATGATATTGTCAATTGGCCTCAACAACTGCTTGAACAAGCACCATCCACAAGCTGGAAACAACTCCAACAGTTGTTGAGAGCAGCACAGACGACTGCCTGTCCTGAGGCTGAGATCTTTGTTCCGCTGCTAAATTATTCAGGCCGACTCCCTAGAGAACAACAGAACCTCATAAATAAACTCTTATGGCTTATGAAGAATGATACCATTTTCAGGAGATGCAAGTATCTGGTGGAACTCAACACGTTGAGGTTCCATACTGAACCCAGAGAGAGTTCACTGGAGGGGAGACACAGCCTCAGCCATTCTCCACTACTGGCTAGACCAGTTAAACTTATAATGGGGGAGCAGTGTCCCACTTCAACTCCCCACTGGTCTAGCATCACAAATCTCTCCCACTCCTATCATCATAGCCAAGCTAAGGCTGACGTGTTGGAGAAAGGCCTCACCTTTAACCCCACTCCCAAACAGGTAGATTACAGAGAACTCCAGAGGGGCCTACATGTAATCCATAGGAGATTAAAACTCATGGAGCATTTCAAATATGAGACTGATTACCCCCGCATCCCATTCACGGTCCCTCCCAGGGGACACCTACAGTAAAATGGACAGGGTCTCGGAGGTAATTCAGACCCTCAGCCGAGATGATAGGAATTCCTTATCGAAATTTTGACCTAACTCAACCCACAAACAGGACCTGACCCAATCACAATTAGCCTGGAAGCCAGACTTATCGTGAATTTTTTTTTTTCACAATAGAGTCTTGACTTCCAGCCGCCCAGCACGATTTGAGTGGGTGGGAGTATTTGCCTTAACAGACGAACTAATTCAGCCAATCAGCGTAACAAAAAATAGATCAAACTTTTGCCAAATCTAGTCAGAAGAACGGCAAAAATTTATTTTCCGCTGAGAAGAGAAACTCCATTAGTGCATACTCTTGATCTTGAATTATTGTTATTGAGCATATTTCTGCAATAACCGCACTTATGGCTGTGTTCATTCTACTAACTTTAATGTTACCGCTCGTTGCTTCATTCTACTAGCGGACTCCTGTTGTATTTCTCGTCATGGTGCTCCGTTTTCTGGGAAAACTCAAATCGTGCTGGGCGGCTGGAAGTCCAGCCTTTTTTTTTTGGGATGAGTCTGGCTTCCAGGCTAAATCTCAATGGCAGGTCTACAAGGGATTGTGCAGGAACCCCTCAGTTAATTAAACCAGCTGACAGGGGATCACAGATAGTGACCATGGATAGAGGCTAATATCTCCTGGAAGCAAGTAGACGGCTAACATTAAACTCCCCTGCCGCACTCCATTCAAATGGAGACGCAGAGCAGAAGTTTTTTGTGGACAGACACTTCTTCATCCCGCCCAGGTAACGCTCCCGAGATGACAGACAGGACAGTGAACCAATCAACACAATCACATCACTTGATTTTACCCATCAGTCAGCTCCCTCTTCAGTCTGTCCTTTGAGTTGGGTGATGCACTTCTGTCAAGAACAGAAACCATTCAGAAAACAACCACTAGGAATAAAGCTATACTAATGGGTAATTTCCACCGCACGAAAAAGTACCAACTCGATTCTTCTGTACTTGCTGATTTTGGTTTTGATACTCGCGCAAAAGGCGAGTATCAAATTTTCGGACCAGCTCCTTCGTGGTCAAAAACGAGCTGTAGCAAGGCAGTCCAGGTGACGTCAAGACACTATAGTGTCTATAATGTAACAATTAATAATATTAAAAATAATAATAACTATTAAGGATGCTCAGAGCACAGGCCTCTGCACATGAATGCATTTTGTTGGTATGACTGAGTTGAAATGGCTAAAGTCATACCTCAGTTTATTGTGTAATATCTTACCCCAGGATCCAGGCTTAGGATCCGGGACTCCTGATTTTCAGAGCGGTGCCTTATTCCCCTCAGCCACCTGGCAGTCTAGTAAACCTGGCAGAAGAGGTGAATATGAAGTGAAGAGAAACGGGCCAAGAAATTCACTCTGTGCATAATTTCCCTGTTGTAAAGCACTTTGAGCTGCATTTCTTGTATGAAAGGTGCTATACGGGTTAGAATCTACAGTATGTTGACCCCCCATTGCTCTTTGTAAAGCGCATTATTTTGACCCTGTGTATGAAATGTGCTATACAAAGTTTGACTTACTTACTCATCAACATTGCCTCTGTGGTAAATGTGTCTGAGATAATGAGTTCAATCCTCTTGTTCTCCTGGACATCGAGCATAGCATACAGGTGTGTGTGGTGCTACTAGTTTGACTAATGTTAGTTGTCTGCTTTGCAAAAAAACAAAGGCTGTTTGAACAGCTGGCCAGGTCACAGGATAGTCACATGTAAATGATGACCGATACAAAGTGTGTGTGTGTGTGTGTGTGTAAATGATGACCGATACAAAGTGTGTGTGTGTGTGTAAATGATGACCGATACAAAGTGTGTGTGTGTGTATGTTTATAACATCACATCCAGATAGAGGAGATACAGTAGGAGAAGAGCATCCAGACACACCTGCTAGGAGCCTCAGGAGACGCAGGTCAGTTCTCAATCATGATCTGATATTACCTGATGATGAGGTGGCTTGATATTGTGGTGTGTTTTATTACTAGTCATGCAGTGCATATAATAATACTAATACTACTACTACTACTACTAATAATGATAATACATATTATTATCATTATTATTATTGCCTCCGTGGTATATTTTCACCTGGATCTGAAACTCTGTGCAGGGGTGTAGTATGGGTCAACTCTGTGCAGGGGTGTAGTATGGGTCAACTCTGTGCAGGGGTGTAGTATGGGTCAACTCTGTGCAGGGGTGTAGTATGGGTCAACTCTGTGCAGGGGTGTAGTATGGGTCAACTCTGTGCAGGGGTGTAGTATGGGTCAACTCTGTGCAGGGGTGTAGTAGGGGTCAACTCTGTGCAGGGGTGTAGTATGGGTCAACTCTGTGCAGGGGTGTAGTAGGGGTCAACTCTGTGCAGGGGTGTAGTATGGGTCAACTCTGTGCAGGGGTGTAGTAGGGGTCAACTCTGTGCAGGGGTGTAGTATGGGTCAACTCTGTGCAGGGGTGTAGTATGGGTCAACTCTGTGCAGGGGTGTAGTATGGGTCAACTCTGTGCAGGGGTGTAGTATGGGTCAACTCTGTGCAGGGGTGTAGTAGGGGTCAACTCTGTGCAGGGGTGTAGTAGGGGTCAACTCTGTGCAGGGGTGTAGTATGGGTCAACTCTGTGCAGGGGTGTAGTATGGGCCAAATGAAACCCATTACATTTTGGAGCGGATCAGAATCACTGGACGGAATTAAAAGAAAACAAAATTTGACCATACTTGGACCATCATCCTTCACTTCAACCTTACTATTTGTGCCAGGTTTACCGTACTGCCCGGTGGCCGAGCGGTCTAGGCATTGCTATAGTGATTTGTAATTCCGGGTTCACGTCTTGATGATGTTAATTTTCTTTAGAGAACATTGGCTCTTCATTACAATGAGGAGTCAACTCAGCTTCAAATATCAACTTAGATATCAACGTAATTCATTTGCTGGTGAAGTAACCAATATTAGGCTATCTTATGTTTCTGCCAATTTTACCGTGTGCTACGTCTCCTGGCACCTCCTCCTGTCTCCTAATCTGTGCGCTATTTTTCCCTCTTTACTTCTCCCAGACAGACAGACAGACAGACAGGTAGACAGACAGATAAAAATGTATTTGCTGTTCAAGCAAACATCGTTCTATGCATGTAACACAAAATAATATATGATTCTCATTCACTGGAAAGTTACATTGTCTTAGTCTGGATCCTGTGGTAAGCTATTACATATAAACTGAGGTGCGATTTTAACCATTTCAATTAAAGTTGAAATGAGTTGACAAATTCAAGAGTTGCATTAATGCACGGAGACCTGTGCTCTCTGAGCACCCTTTCTAGTTATAATAATAATAATAATAATAATTTTTATTTTTATTAACACTCACTCACATACAGCGAGCCTACACCAATTGATACACTGACTTCCACTGACTTCATAAACCTTATTTCTGCTCTCTCAGTTTAGTTAATTAATAACTTTTTTCTTAGTTTCCCATTTTTGTCACAGCATACAAGCCAGTTTGTGACAACAGGTCACATTAGCCTACTGTCTGATGTTCCATAATAAAACTGGACGTCCACTTCCACAGGTAACCATGGATGACGCCTACTCCACCCTCGTCCCCTCCCCCAACTCCTCCAACTCTTCCTCATACATTGACGGGCAGTGTTTCGACTCTACAACCACCATCCGCATCCTCACACCATACTCTGTCTCCAACGCCCTCCTCTTCCTCCCCCTCAACACCTGGGTCTTCTGGCTTGGGATCCGGCCAACGACGACTACAAGAAAAACGTTGACGGCCCTCCTGACGTCTAACCTGGCTGCCCTAGACATCTGCTGCAGCCTCCTCTTCATCCTTATGATGCTCGGCCTGTTCCTGGATGCAAGGCCCCTACTCTTCACCGCGTCGGTAGGCTGTGCGATGGTGGTGGGCCGGCCACTGTTCTACTGCTGCAGCTGTCTGGAGCGCTACCTGGCGGTGGTCCACCCCCTAGTGTACCTCCGCCTCCGAGCTTCCAGGTAGAAACTGACCCTCCCTGCCAGCCTCTCACTGTTGGGTGTGCTTGATATACAGTCAAGCCAGAAAGTCTGCACACCCCTTTCACCTTTTCCATGTTACGTTACAGACTTATTCTGCAATAGATTGAGCTCATTTTTTGTCTCAAACACAATAGCCAATAATGACGAAGTGAAAACAGGTTTTAGAAAATACTTTTACTAAAATACTTTAACTTTTATTTTACTGACAAAAATTGGTTATTAAGGGGTTATATATCTGTACACACCCTTAGCCTAATACTTGGCTGATGTTAGATAAACCTTCACCCCAGTCTAAGGTCCAGAGTGCTCTAGAGCAGGTTTTCTTCCTTCAAGAATCTCGGTGTACTTAGCTCTATTCATCTTTACTTCTCTCAGGACTAGTCGCCCCGTTACTGCTGCTGAAAACATTCCCACACCACCATGCTTCACTGTAGGGATGGTATTAGCCCAGTGATAATAATAATAATGAAGTCTCCGACGTAACTTCAGGCGAGGCACGATGTCAATGCCGGACTAATTGGCAGAGGCTAATCAGTCACACCCCGTATGACGCAACCCACCAGCTGACTGTCAGCTGTCATAGCATTGGTTCAGCTCGCTAGAGCGCATGTATTTAAGCTGTCAAAACATGTAATTGTTCGGTTATGCCATTACTGCTGATCGCTCGTATCTGTGCGCTCGCTGCTTCCGCGTTCTCTGCTCTTGCGTTTCGTGCTTTTGTTTGTTGTTGGTGCGTTGCTCACCATGCTGCCCGCGATATCCTCTCCGGTCCGTGGTTTGGGGGGTCCGTTTAATGGCGTCGTGAGCGGCCTCTGTAAAACTGTTGTGCATATTTGTGGTTGTGTTGTGGTTCAGTTGCGTCGCGTCGCTCGCGTAGCTTGCGTTTGGAGTCAAAAGTTAATCTTTGAAGCGTTACCACAGCCGCCAGCACTAGGTTAATTTGAGCCGCTGATGTCACAGGTTGTTCCTGCCTCGTCGACCGCATTACTCAACTATCGTTGTTTTGTCTGTATGCCAGGTGCTATGTCACCTATTGAAATGTTAACAGTTCAGGCGAGAATGTAATTATGTAGATTCTCGGAATGTAATCAGTTTACCGATAACCCCTTGGCTTGTGTTGAGAGATCGCTGGCTGGTGCTAGCTCATGACAGCCTGTACTGCTCGCTTGCTAGATAGCTAGCGTTCGTCGAGGTTCTTTGTATTGCTCATGAGGGGTATATATTTAGATTGCATACTAGCTGGGTGATTCTCGCGTTCACTGATGTTGCAGCCGAAGGAAATCCAGCAGACCCTGCTGCTCGCTAGCCACCATGATGTGTTGTGCCACCACACCGCTGGCATAAGCCGTTCGGTAATGGCTATGCTAGCTAGGTCACGTTAGCTGGATGGCTGTCAGCTGTGTCCAAACCATGGATGTATTAATAGAACTGGATGCGGTGACTACGTTGACGCCTCGTTCTTGAGAGTGAAGCTTTTTGAAGGGTCCACCGACCTCTTTTGACATGCGCAGTTGTGTTTTTTTGCGTCACAGGCATGCGCAGTTGTGCTTTTTAACCAAGTGATTTGTTGACCCGGCCGCGTCCACGAAGTTTACACATTCACGTGGATGTTTAATGCGCGTTCACCGCTCTCCCCGCTGTATTGCATGTCCCTGCATTAGCATTGTTAAGTACCTGCCATCAAATCACGATTCTGTCAAGTACAGATGTGGGAACATAAGAATGTAACTTGACCCGCGGTTTTCTAACAGGCGCTTTACGGCATTCCGCATCATGGCAAAGCACCCGCTAACGCAGGCTACCCCCCTCCCCACCATCCAGGGCTAGGAAACCGGTTCATCCAGTTTATTTGAATATAAAATAATTTGGGGGGGGGTTACAATAGTCTAGTCCAGGTTCGCTGGCGAGTGACGAGCTAGTCAGATGGCGCATGCATTTGTGGACATTGTAGGCCGATTCTGTAAAACCTTAAGAATAAAAGTAGGCTGACAGGGAGGAAATCTATTCGTTTCATTGTTTGTGCTCTGTATGCACAAGATAGTTAATGTTCGGATATAAATGGCAGTATAGCGGCAAAAGACCCTATCAAAGGCCAAGATTCGAAGATGTAATTGGTCATTTTAAATGGGCCTACTTTATCTTTTGATGCCTATTTGAACGGACTGCATCGATCAATGCAATGACTCTCCATGTTTTTCAGTTTTACCCTTTTCATCAATAAAACATCATTTTTACAACCATGTTTCATTGATTGGGAAGGCATTTAGAGCTGCCGGTCTATTAGCCTACTCGGACTCAGAGGATGACATAACTGTTTATTGAGAAACAATTGCCGGCTGGGCTATATAAAGAAATACCACAATGCATGTAGTCTAGATATATTACATTATGGTTAGGCTATAGCCTACACTACTTATGGTAGACTGCTCGCTAAGCAGGCTACATTGTGGCTGTTTTGTTCATCGCAGAAGCCTATAGCCTAGGCTACACATTAAAAAAATGTTTTTTATATAGACCTAGAAGGAATCAGAATATGTGGAAATTTAATTTTAGCCTATTTTAATACAATTCAAATTCTGCTTAGAGGGAATTATTTTCAACGGACATTATGACCTGAGCATAATTAATAATTATCTAAGTTATAGGCCTATGAGAACGCAACACTTTTTACGATAGGCTAGGCCTATGCGTCTTGTGATTGTACTGTAGCCTAGGCTACAACTTAAGGCTTATTTGGCCCTATTGAATTCATTTAAGCCTACTAGGCTACTCATTATTATCGAATTATCTAGTTGATATATGAATAAAACAATAAGCCGTTTTAATGGCTATGGGCTACTAGTTGTAGCTATACACGAGTTGATGCGCTCTGCTCTTATACGCACGGTTGAGGCGGCAGCTCAAATACACTTCGCACATATCCTCTGCTATAGCCTCTCACAGCTGGCGGCCGGTATAAATAACTAAAAACATACACGATATTTTCTTATTTGAATGATCTTGAATATATATATATTCAAGATCACTCAAATAACAAAATATTGTGTATATTGTGCGTGAACGCACACTGTCAAACCTGCCGCTATCTATGCACAAGATAGTTAATGTCCGGATATGATTGGCAATGAGTGATCTTTACTCATGGCGACTATGTCAATTTTGTATGGATCCACAAGTCGATCAAGCTTATTTTTTCTTTGTATCGTGCTGAAGCCATATAGCCTACTGCGCTCAGACTTGGCTACATTATGCCCCGTCTTCAAATTTACTTCCGGGGTTTACGAGTAGCCTACCAGTTGAATGCGTTCCAGAAACAAAACGCAAAACCCCCACGTTCACCATATCTTTACTAACAAATATATTTACAATACTGTTATTTTGCGCATTTGACCAAACAGCCACCACGTCTTGACCCGACGTCAGTTACTGAGATAGATAGGCTACTGTAGGCCTAGATATAGGTGTTCGTAATAATTAAATTACATCCAGATGGAGAAAACATGTGTTTGAGAACAAGGTATAGCACCTTTCATACAGATAAATTCAGCTCAAAGTGCTTTACAACAGAGCATTTAAATTAAAGAATGTGAAACTTAATGATGCTTCATTCGTAGACTATAGGAGAAAAACACTGAGCCCAGCCTGCTAAATCTACTCAAAGACGCCACCTGGCGGTGGTGCATCACTAAAACGAAATAACACCCGTCTGAAATCCCACGAGATTTCCAACGGGATTTCCCTGCCAAATACCGCGAGGTGAAATGCTGCAGCATGTGACATTTCTAACTTCCCACATCTGTATATTGTTTCTTTATCCAGGCATCTTAGTTTTACCAGTTTCATTTTAGCGGAGCAGGTTATATTTGCTCGTATGTGGTATTTATTTTGTTCACAAGTTCACGATCGTACAGCCAGGCTACAGAGCTCCAGAAACCGTAGCCATAGCAGAGGAGCGGCCGGAACAGAGCGCTCCTGTTGCGGTACAGGAACGCGGCTAATAGGGGAGTTTGTGGTGCTATTTTCCATTCGCCCTTGATGAATCCTAACACAAACTCATATCTATGACATATTAATTCTTCTTCTTCTTAATATTATTATTATTATCATAACCGTATGGAAAATAGCACCACAAACTGAGCTATTAACCCTGTGCTTGTACCCGCAACAGGAGCTCTCTGGGCCAGCCACAATGTGATGCAGCTCGGCTTGGCATAGGGGGTTCTGGAGCTCTGTAACCTGGCTGTACGATCGCGAAGTTGTGAACAGAAAAAATACCACATACGAGCAAATGTAACCTGCTCCGCTATAATGAAACTGGTCAAACTAAGATGCCTGGATAAAAAAAAAAAATTCTAAACGATATATTTGACAGAATCAGTATTTTACGCAAGCTAGTTCTTAATGCTAATTCAGACACACTAACAGAGCGGGGGAGAGCTGTAATCGCGCATTGGAAATCCACAGGAACGTGCAAACTGTTCGTGAACGAGGCAGGGTCTGAGAAAAGCACAACTGCGCATGTCAAAAGGGGTCGATTCGGCAAGATGGCACTGATCAAAATGTTTCAGGAAGTAAATCGATTCCTGGCCCCTTGGTCCAAACCTAAGCTGTGTTCGGAATCGCTCCCTCGTTCCCTATTTCCTATATAGAGTTATTATTATTCAAATATTTTTATTGAATTTTCAAATCAAAAGACAAACACATCCACCAATATCCATACGTACAAACACCAACAAAAAACAAAAACGCACAACAAAAGACGCACAACTGAAAAACATTATACATCCAAAAGCTCCAATGACAAATAGAAATATCACTTACAGATTCAAAGGAATGTCACACAGTATTTACATTTCAGTATCTCTAGTAGGGAAGTCTGTGGTGAAGAAGTCTAAAAATGGCTGCCAGACCTTATAGAATCTATTTCAATTTCTCAAGCTTCAAATGTGTCAACACATCCCCAACCCAGCGTCTGTGTGTAGGAGGGGTGGCTGACTTCCATTCTAATAAGATAAGGCGTCGAGCCAATAAAGAGGAAAAAGCTTTAACATCTGATTGGGCATTGGACACCACTACCTGCTCAGGGACCACACCAAAAATTGCTGTTACTGAGTCAGGGCTGATTTCCTTGTCACAAATATAAGAGAACGTCTCAAAAATAGAGGACCAAAATGTAACTAATTTTGGACATGACCAGAACATATGACATAGAGTGGCAGGGGCTTGGTGACATCGAGAACAGGTTGGGTCAACATCTGGATATATCCTGGCGAGCCCACTTTTAGAAAGGTGAAGCCTAGGGAGTACTTTAAATTGAAGCAAACCATGTCTAATACAGACAGATGTCGAATGTATTCTTTCTTACGCAAATTGCCAGGAGCTATCTGAGATGTCATCGCCAAGGTCCTCCTCCCACGCTGTCTTGATATGACTAAGTGAAGGGGGGGAAATCTCTTGGATATCACTGTATAATCTACTCACAGCCCCCCTATGCATTGGATCCCACCCCAGCCATTCGTCTATCCAACTATTTAATGGAGGTGAAGGAAAAGAGGGGAAGTGCTTCCTAACAAATTCCTATTTGCACTTGCAAATATCGGAAAAAATTTGAGCGGGGGATATTATATCCACGCACCAACTGGTCAAAAGACATAAAAACCCCGTCTTTAAAAAGATCCCTCACCCGCTCCAGACCATTCCCGGACCACACCCGAAAAGCAGAGTCCATAAGAGAGGGCGGAAAAAGTGCATTAGCCACAATTGGGAGAGAGGACGAGGCCTGCCTGTGCTTAACGTGGGTCCTGAACTGAGACCATATTCGAAGAGTTACTCACAATGGGGTTATTTGTAAGGCGCTGTTTACTGAGAGGCAACGGAGCACCTACTAAAGAAGATAGGGATACAGGGTGGGTGGAGTGTTGCTCCATTACAACCCAAACCGCGCCACCCTCCTCCTGTGGAGCCGACACCCAGTATATCAACTTATGAATGTAAGCCGCCCAATAGTATTGTATAAAATCTGGTAGTCCTAAGCCTCCCAACTCCTTCCGTCTCTCCAGAAACTCCTTACGTATTCGTGGAACAGTCTTATTCCAAATAAATGCAGAAATGGACTTGTCTAGCTCCTTAAAAATGATTTTGGGATAAAAACCGGTACTGTCTGTAACAGGAATAGGAACCTGGGCATAATTATCATCTTGACGGAATTTACTCTTCCAGCCAATGATATAGGGAGTGTTGACCAACGTGTAAGGTCTTGCTTGGCCTTCTCAAGGGCTGGTTTAAAGTTGTGTTTGAATAGGTCTTGGTATCTACGGGTTACTGATACACCTAGATATGTGAAAGCATCCAGAGTTTCAGTCAGCGGATATGCTTCAAACAATCTGTCGGGCTTGGTCATTGACTGGAAAGAGCAAACTCTTAACCAGGTTAATTCTATATCCTGAGAAGTTACCAAAATTTGAGATGATATCTAATGCCCTGGGGATGGAGACCAAAGGGTTGGATTAAAAAAGTAGCAGGTCGTCTGCATATAAAGACAATTTGTGAGTTAGACCCCCCCTATCTATGCCTGTGACATCCCCCGCCCCCCTCAAGGCAACCGCCAGCGGCTCCATGGCTAGGTCAAATAGAAGTGGGCTTAGTGGACAGCCTTGTCTTGTCCCTCTACCTACCTGGAAATACCCTGAGGCAGTGCTATTTGTACGAACTGCGGCCTGCGGTGCAGCATACAAAACCTTAATCTAGTTACAAAAAGTTGGCCCGAAACCGAATCTTCCCAAACAATTATAAAGGTAGTCATATTCAATCCGCTCAAACGCCTTGTGGGCATCCAGGGAGAGCACAACCTCTGCTATAGGTGGAGTTTCTGGAGAGTACAAAACATTGAAGAGCCTGCGTAGGTTACCAAAAAGTTGCCTTCCTATAATAAAACCGGTCTGGTCCGGGTGTATTACTCTAGGCATGACCGACTCCAGTCTGCCAGCCAGAACCTTCGTCAAAATCTTATAGTCACAACAGAGCAGGCTCACAGGCCGATACCATTCACATTTCTGAGGGTCATTTCCTTTTTTGAGAAGGACTGAAATTGTGGCTTGGGTCATAGTAGGGGGGAGAGATTTGAGTTCCAGTGCCTCACAGTAAACCCCCTTTAAGAGAGGGACTAATTTGTTTGCAAATCTTTTAAAGAACTCAATCGGGAAGCCATCCGGCCCAGGAGCTTTACCGCTCTTCATCTTCCTAATTGCATGATCTATTTCAACTGCTGAAATGGTATTGTCAAGTTCTGTCCTATCATAGGGGGCCACGCTCGGCATCTCAAGACCATCGAAAAACTTTGCCATGCTCATGCTATCGCAGTGTTCTGTAGTGCATAAAACTTCTTAAATTAGTCATTTATACATTTTTGATCTGTCGTTATTCCATCCGGGGTGTCAATCTCCGCTATAAACCCAGCCTCCAAGAATTGCCTCAGCTGGTGGCATAACAGTTTACTGGCCCGCACAATTTTTTGGGGGGTGTGCTTTCAAAGCATGCCCTGATGGGTTTCACAGCACCAGAAGGGTGCTGAGCATTGGCATTTATATGTCAAAACATACAGGAAAACTATAGTAGCCTAGGCTACTGATGTTTTTTTTTCTTCTTACACATCAACAAAGGCCAATAATTTGAGAGCGAGCGAATAAGAGGGCAATATTTAGGCTGAAAAAAACAAGCTTTTAGGGACACACAAACTACAGAGCCATTATATGACAACAATGGCCAAGCACCATGAAGAGGAATGACAGGACGATAAAATACACCCCCTTAGGGCACAGCACTCAGTTTTATTTGGATTTGTATGGGTAAGCCAGGCTTACCCTGGCTTATAGGAGCAATCGCCACTGGTAGGGGTACAAGTAATTTGCAACACTTGGGACAATTGAATTGATCCTACCAAAACGTAAACAACTATAATTCCACACCAAAACGAAGTCCATCACATGAGTATGACAACTTGTGCTCAAACACCACAACGCCTTTTATCAAACTGAAAATAGCCGTGTCAGTGCTAACCATCTCTGGGCTACTTTATAACATCGCATTCATAAGCCATCGTTCTGACACCAAAATAAGGAGAAGCTTTTGTCAACAACATGAAACAACAGGTCATATCTCTCACATAGCATAGCCTTGTCTGGCCCTTCCATCTTAGGCTGTCTTATTCTGCAACTGTATCATAGGGGAAACACTGCTGCTAGCCTGTGTAATATAACGTTACTGTAGCCTAGGCTACCTAAACTTGTTTCAATCACAAGAAAGCAACAGGTTTATTTTTTGTAGTTAGTGTGTAACGTTAGTTGTTACCTACATTGATTTGTGTCCTCCTCCTGCCTACTATCTTCCTCTCTCTTTCTTCTCTGTCTGCTTCTTTCAAAACCATCACGCCAGGTACGGTCTGTGCACTCATGTAGGCGCATAAAAAGAAAAAACAGAAATAGTCCAGAATAAACCAAATCCTCCTCCATACTGTTAGCGGCCCGACAGTTGAAAAACAGATGGTAACGGTTCTCACGAGTCCGGGACAGAACGGAGCCAAACGAAACTGCCTAGTAACCGTTCGGCCAGACAGTGGAAAAACAGCTATAGTGTTTGATGTTCTGGGACTTTGATGTTCTTCGTCTTGTGGTGGCACAAACAGTTTGACACAGTTAATTCATCTGCAAAACAGACTGTACATTTCTTTAAAGATGAAAATCTCTTACCTGGTAAATACATGCAAAGTATAGCCTATAATGGGTAATTACTGAGACATATGTGACAGCGGCTGGTGATTTGGTCCGCAACTCGGCAAACCCCGAAATGCGCTAGGGGGCAAAATAACTAAAAAAACTTTTTTTTTTTTTTTTGGTGTATTAACAAAGTTGAAGTTGTGAAGAACCTACTTACTATAACAGACAACAGTTTTAGGTTCACGAAATACGTTTAATTAGTCTGCAAACTAAGCTCGTTTTTAGCTGATTTCGAGCCGGGCTTGGGGGCGGGCAGATCGATTAGCATGATTTGTTTTCATTGACTGTTTTCACCATGTCATTATGGGCTATTTTGTGTTGAATTCTGAGACAAAAATGAACTCAATCTATTGTCGAAGTCTGCAATGTAGGCTAATAAAACACGGAGGAGGTGAAAGAGGTGTGCAGACTTTCAGGGTTGACTGTACATCACACAGGGTAAATGATCAGTCCTGTAACTGAGAAAAAGTGCACCTCAATCAATCAAATTGACCCGTGTGAGCCCTAACCATGAACTCACTTGAATATTACTTTCAACTACACCTGCTATGTAATTAATGAGTGTGATTGATCCAGGTTGCCTAAGCCCTATCCATGATCCTTACCCCCACCTGCAGGTACAGAGGCCTCTGTCCTGTGCTGGTCTGGCTGCTTGCCCTGTTGAGTGTGGGGTCCTCCATTGCCTACTGGCCCAAAGTGCCTTTGGAGCCTTTCTTTGCCCTGATTCTATTTACCACTTTGGTCATGTGCTTCTGCAGCCTGTCTGTCCTCAAGGCCCTGATTCGTCCAGGGCCAGGGGATGTTGGCGAAGAAAGGGTAGGGAGGAACCAGTTGAAGAGGAGGGCATTCAAGACCATCGTGCTCATACACGGGGTGGTCATGGTCAGTTTCGCTGGGTTCCTGATAGCCTTCTCTATGATGTTTGCGGGTATGGAGAATGAGGCGTGTGTTGCTATTATGTTGGGGCATTTCCTAACCTTCCCCAGTGCTCTGGTGCAGCCACTGCTGTTCCTCCACAAGGCGGGGAAACTGCCACGCCTCTGCAATCGCTCTGAAAGCTTCAATACCTGACGCAGCAGAGTGATGTGTTTTTACTAGCAGACTGACCTTTGCATGTTTGTGTGGAATATTTTAATTTAGGAGTAATAAAGTACCATCTATCTATCTATCTATCTATCTATCTATCTATCTATCTATCTATCTATCTATCTATCTATCTATCTATCTATCTATCTATGTCTAATGTAATCTGTAATAGAGTGTAATATTTTGTGATGCTTGTTTTAAAATATAGTCAGGTTCATTATGTTTAGATTTTAACTTTTGTAGGAATTTTGGGGGGATTTGCAAAACTATACATTTTTTGAAAGGGTATTGTATAAATAATCGGAAAAACAATATTTCCATTTGCCCAGATGTCTATTTGGCGGCCATCCAGGAATTTACAAAATGGCCACTATAAAACGTACGTTGTAATATCTTGCCTTCTAAATGAGCTGGAACATTCATTTTAATTTAAAATCTAATTTTTTAGGGTTAAGGAATCCAATGATTTCTTTTTAGGTAGAACTGACTAAAATGCATTAACATGTGTGTGATAACATCATTTGTCTTGCTTTATTTAAAATTGAGCAAGTCTGAACTTTGGATGTTTCTATAACAATCTTCTGAATCATGGCATGCATGTTCAGACCACAGTATGATCATTATTAAGCAACTTTTTTCATTAGACAGTCTATATACATCATCATAATCATCATCATCACTTTTGTGTATCACAGGTTGGGAATCATCATCGTTCTTTCACTGGCTGCTGCTACACAAGTCGGCACAGGTCCTTAGCTCTGCAGGAACATCTGCCAGAAGAACAGTCAGATTTACACTTGCATTGGACCATCTCAAAGATGGCCTTTGGGGTTGGGAGGACCTGGTCATTGGGTTTGAGCATGCCATCCGAGTGTTTGAAGTACCCATTTTTCAGGGGATCCAGCTGCGGATCCTGCAGAGCAATGGCTCTCTGTGCCCATACCCTTGTTTGGATTCTCAAGATGTGCTGCTTCAGAGCTCCAAGTGTTGGAGGGAGCTTGACACTTTCTGCCATGTTTTTGCAGAAGAGATGCAATCCCAGTTGAGGGATTGTCTAGATGTTGATACCCTTGGCTGAGTAAGCTGCACTATACAAAGGAAGCCAGTGTTGACAGCATTCCTCAAAAGCAGTTCAGTGGCCTACTACAATTAAATTAGTTTCACTTCGCTATGGTGGTCATGGCTAGGCATCAGCAATGATGTTAAAATCAAATCTCCCTCCCTCATGGAAATCGGTTAGATTGGAAGCAACGTCAAGTTCTCAACGGAGTGTAACAAGTTGACAATGCTGTCTGATATCAGGCTAGACTTAGCCTGTGCTGACATGTTAGTGCAGCAGCCAGTGCCAGAACAATGGGCCTCGTTCACCAATATCTTTTGGTGTTCTGTTCTGTTCCTAAATTTCTTCCTAAGAGCATTTCTAAAGAAAGCTCCCATCTGATTCACGACATGTTCGTAATGAGTTCACACTTGCCTTCTCATAATGATGAATCCCATAGTTTCGGAAATTGAATGCATGTGGCCATACACTCCAATGAGCAGAGATCAACTCTGCGCTAGCCCCATAGGACATGCAACTACAGGGTCATGTGCAGATATCACTTCTCAGAATGAATACCAGTCATCCGCACCCTCGACTCAACAACCTTTTTGATGGCATAATGGTTTAGGTAGGGTTGTGTCAGGTGCATTGGCAAGTCAGAGGACTGCAGGTCGAATCCAGTGTTGGCAGTTAAAATCAGATTTGAATTTAGCCAAGTAGGCTTCTTACTACGAGGAATTTGCCTTGTGTATAAACATAGCAAGACAGAACACTGCAAAATGTTAAAGTAATAGAATACAATATATATTAGCTTACAGTCCACAAAAATGTAGGCTATAAAATACACAGCTGTCAACGCGCATGCCCAAATGAAAATCTAAAATCGGACTCCACCTGTCATATTTAGCAGTGTCATTAAAATGAATGGGATGATATTAGTTTACTCGTTCCATGAATGCTCTATCACACAGTTGGACCCGGCGCATCAGGGATATTATTGAAAAGACAACACTCTCGCTTTGTAAAATAATGAAAAATTATAAGATATTATATAAGATATTATAAATGATACAAATATTATAGTATTGCAATCCTATAATTTTATACAACCGTAGATTTGAAGTAAACGCAATCACTTCATTTTAAAAGAATACAGTAAGTTTTTCACATTAATAGTCCGTAGCCTACTTAAGACTGCTCTTCCATGTTCGTAGATTCTGTTCTTAGTTCCCACATATGAGAACATTGGTGAATGCCAGAATCTTCTTTGAAATGGTGTAAGTGGAGTTTAAGAAGAAAAGCTTCCTAAGAAATTCTTAACTTGTGAATGAGGCCCAATGACTATTGCCAAGCCATGATGCACGAAAGCAATGATGATACCGATGATGCACTGTATAGAGACTGTCTAATGAAAAAGGTTGCTTAATTATGATTAGTCAGTTCTACCTTTGTCCTACATTTTACAGCAGACATTTTGTACATTCCAAGATGTTTTAAACATTGATTTTCTGATTCCTTATACAATACCCCCCAAAATCCAACAAAATGACATAGTGAACCTGACTGATAGTAGGCTATTTGTTTTGTAAGTTAAAGGAGTAGTAAAGGGAAAAATCATGTTTAGCCCTGTTTTAAGGTTACTTATGATCATATGCAATGGTTCAGATCAAAATGTTGACAAAACTAGCACTTTTGAGAAAGTCTGATAATTGCTCTACCACCGTTTTGGTCATACAATTGATGTGGGTGGGTGAACGTGAAAAATCATTCAAAAAACATGTTAAACTCTCGATTTCAAAGACAAGAAACTCACCGAGGTGTTAGTTGGCGTTCTGACATATAATTCGCCATAAAGTAAGATTCTAGTTCATCTGGAAAGGCTTTTTTAAATATTTAGCATAGAACTATTTAGTCGCAGCACATACGTGTGTAAACTTCTGCTTGAACAATAACAATAGCTATCGTAAGTAGTTCCGCTTCCTGAATCCCCTCTGCGGATTGATCTACACATCCACAACGGTCGCGTCAATACAAGTCATTGGATTTCATAAAATGATCAATTAAACCCTACAGGATTCATACTTGATGTCAAATTTGATGTCAGAACACCAACGACACCAATTACCCCCTCTTTGAGCTTCTTGTCTTTGAAATACTCTTGGGCATTCTGTCCACCAAGGGTGGCAAGTACTAGGGTTGCCGTGGTTATCGGTGTACCGGTGTTCAGGCATACATCGGTCATTCACCGTTGAATTACTTGCCCACCGTAGTGTTTTTTTTTTGTTTTTTTTTAACACATTTAGTTCATTTTCATGTATCAGCGCCCACGTTCATCAAATAAAAAATGGATTTGTAAAATCAGAAGTGTTATTGATACTTAGTGAAGACAGATGCTACAATTATAAACTGAAAGTGTCCACTCTGCTCTTCTCCCTTTGTGCGTGCCCTGAGCCTTCTTCACTGTCCTTCGTAAATTTTTCAAAATATTTTAAAACTTCACGGAAGCGGCTGTCAGTAGCCTACAAATGCTCTCATCAACATGTCTGTTTGTTGAATGCAAACAATATTGTAACGTTCTTAAAAGCCCTTCAAATTTAACCGATCAAAGAAAACATGATATGCAAGAGAAAAAGTAGAGCAGACACTTCTCAAATCTAAAATGTATTAAAGGGTGGGAAAAAATCCACACCCTACTTACTAGGGTCCTACTTATCCCTAGTAAAGACAAGTTGTTTCGTTACAAAATGTTGGGGTGGAACCAGGGGTGGCCATGCAGAAACCATTGACCAACCAACCACTGAGTATCCTACAGCTAATGTTACCCAGCAATCCATAGAAGAGCTTCCCACCGTTGTCTGGATGGCAGAGTCACTACCTATCTTTCACAGGAGACTCACAACCCTTATTTATTATTCACCTGGGCTCCTCTACTGACTTCTGCATCTCATAGCACCCACTGGGTAACCCAATTTTACTTCCTCTTACATAAAACATTAACTTGTCTTCTGTAGCACTGTGACTGCTGGTGGCACTGGTTCTTATAGAAGGCTTTACTGACGATGGGATGTGCAGTTGGCTCACTTAATCTATAGAGAAATGTACTTATTGTAGTTTGCTTTGGATAAAGCATCTGCTTAATTACTAAAATGTAACTATTTTCAGAGCAGCTCGCTCAACTGTGCTGGCAAAACTGTGGTCATGGCTGCGGTTACATGATGGCTTTTCATTCGGAATGAAATAATCCAAATGAAATCATTCGGAATTAAAGTTTTTCCTGCGAGTTTACATGGGAAATAGTCAATCTGAATGAGGGTTTACATGGGACACTTTTAATCGCATTTATTGGGGTCTGCGTAAGGTTTGGGGCTGGGAAGGCTTCTGATTGGACAGGGGTTTATGTTTACCGGAGGAAAACACTGTAGTCCTCGTTCTGGATAGCAGCAAGATGGTTGACCACATTATTAGTGCCTTTTCGGACTAATTTTGCTTCTTTTTGTGAAGCAGCAGTACGACCAAAACCTTTTACTGCTTACCCTTCGTCTGTTGAGGAGGAGAAGGGATTGTGACGGAACCTGCTAACGGTAGCGGGTCATTTACCACTCATCTCAGGGGCATCACTGTAGCCTACATCCCCCCCGAGGTAAACACTCAGAGCAACAACACATTATTTTCTTTCCATTTATTGTAGAAAATATAACTACAAATTTGTAATTGCATCAAGGTCGTACGCACACATTATACATAAAAAATAAAAAACAATTTTGACAAATTGATATAAGTTGCATAGAACAAGGCACAGATCCAACTTCTCGTGCGCTATGTACGTAATCGCGCCAGAAGGGCAAGGAAACAAGTTTGCGCAAAGTCCGGAATGAATTTTAATACGATTAAGCGTATACATGTACGAAAAATTCTTTAAATCGGATTGAGAATCGGACTACACCAGCCCCTTACATCGGATTAGATTTTCAATCGCATTGGCCATTTTCATTCCGATTTAGGTTTACATGATCACTTTTAAACAAAAAACAAAAATACAACTTTTTTTGCACAAGGAAAATATACAGAACAAGATACAGAATAGATGTACTGTAGATATAGAAAATTAAGGATAGGAATTCAGTCATTGATATATTATTCATGTTTTAAATGGATTTAAAATGTCCTTACATTCCCTCCGCCCTCAGGATCATACGGAAGAGCATTAGGGCCAACAACTGGGTTTATTATTTTTTTAGCTTCTGAGTTTAAAGTCAGAATTTCTGAGAAAAAAAGTCAGAAATAACTTCTGAGATTAAAGTCATAATTTCTGAGATTAAATTTAAAATGGGGTTGTATTTTCAGCTGTTTTTTAACATTTCCAGTAAATTATGTATGAGTATCGCAATGTGTTGTAATATGAATTGCATCATATCGCAATGTATCGTGATGCATATTGTACAGTATTGTGACTTATGTATCGTGATACGTATCGTGAGGTCCTTGCCAATACCCAGCCCTAGTCAGGGAATAGGTAAACAGAATATACAAATACACATCAAATATACAACAAAGTCAATCAAATCAAATAAGGAGTTTGTCCATGTTGATAAATAATAATTTTAGTGAACTGTAAACTGTCCTGTCCAAGAAAAGTCTGGGCACCAAAACCAAACTATGTTAGCAAGAGTATCATGCTGACTCAGGTCCATGGTGTCCAGCCAGAGAGGGGCTGCATTGACCAGCCTGATGGAGGCTGGTGGGAAGGGCCCATGAAAGTGCTCCATAGAGCACCGTGGCAGAACCAGCCTGATGGAGGCTGGTGGGAAGGGCCCATGAAAGTGCTCCATAGAGCACCGTGGCAGAACCAGCCTGATGGAGGCTGGTGGGAAGGGCCCATGAAAGTGCTCCATAGAGCACCGTGGCAGAACCAGCCTGATGGAGGCTGGTGGGAAGGGCCCATGAAAGTGCTCCATAGAGCACCGTGGCAGAACCAGCCTGCAGCTGAAGGTGCTCCTCTTCTGTTATGTAGAGGGTGGGAGACATTGTCTGTGTTTACATGGACAGTTTAATTCCCTTTTCATTCGGAATGAAAGCCCAATCCTATTAACTATCAATACTGTACCGTGGAAAATCGATACAGTATTGTGGAAAATAATATTGTGATGCATTGCTGTATTGCTGTCGATTTTATTGCATATCCCTAACTCTGACTGTGCCGTTTTGTTGTCCTTACTGCTTAAACACAACAATTCCCCCTCTGGGATAAATAAAGTACCCATCTATAACACCGGGAATGACTATTGATATTAAACTTGAATGACATCAAAACATATGTGCCAACTAGGTGGCGGTGAAGGCGGGGGACACCGACGGACCGGACCCGGGCGGCAAAGGCTGGCTCTGGGGACATGGAACGTGACCTCGCTGGGGGGGAAGGAGCCGGAGCTTGTGAGGGAGGTGGAGCGATACCAATTACACCTGGTGGGGCTAACCTCCACGCACAGCACCGGCGCCGGAACCAAACTCCTGGATAGGGGTTGGACCCTGTTCTTTTCCGGAGTTGCTCACGGTATGAGGCGCAAGGCAGGTGTGGCTATACTAGCTAGCCCCCAGCTGAGCGCCTCTGTGCTGGAGTTCACCCCAGTGGACGAGAGGGTCGCCTCCCTGCGCCTTAGGACTGTGGGGGGGGGGACTCTGACTGTGGTTTGTGCTTATGCACCGAACAGCAGTTCAGAGTACTCAGCCTTCCTGCAGACCCTGAGTGGAGTCCTTTTGGGGGCTCCTGCAGGGGACTCCAGTGTCCTACTGGGGGACTTCAATGCACACGTAGGCAATGATGGAGAAACTTGGAGGGGCGTGATTGGGAGGCATGGCCACCACGATCTGAACCCGAGTGGTGTTCTGTTGTTGGACTTCTGTGCTAGTCACGGTTTGTCCATAACAAACACCATGTTCGAACACAAGGATGCCCACAAGTACACCTGGCATCAGAACACCTTAGGCCGAAGGTCGATGATCGATTTCGTTATCGTATCATCTGATCTGAGGCCATGCGTTTTGGACACTCGGGTAAAGAGAGGGGCAGAGCTGTCCACTGATCACCATCTGGTGGTGAGCTGGTTTCGATGGCGGGGGAAACTTCTGGACAGACCTGGAAAACCCAAGCGTGTAGTGAGGGTGAACTGGGAACGTCTGGAGGAAGAGCCTGTCCGGAGAGATTTCAATTGCCACCTCCGGCGGAGCTTCTCAGGCATCCCTGTGGAGGTTGGGGACATCGAGCATGAGTGGTCGGTGTTCAAAGCCTCCATTGCTGAAGCTGCGGCTGGGAGCTGTGGCCTGAGGGCCATAGGTACCTCAAGGGGCGGTAACCCTCGGACACCGTGGTGGACAGCGGTGGTGAGGGAAGCCGTCCGACTGAAGAAGGAGGCCTTCCGGGTTATGTTAGCCCGGGAGACCCCAGAAACAGTTGCAGGGTATCGACTGGCCCGGAGGGCTGCGGCTTTGGCCGTGACCAAGGCAAAGCAGCGGGTGTGGGAGGAGTTCGGAGAAACCATGGAGAAGGACTTTCGGTCGGCACCAAAGTGTTTCTGGAAGACCATCAGACACCTCAGGAAGGGAAAGCGGGGGACCATCCAAGCTGTATACAGCAAGGAGGGGACACTGCTGACCTCAACTGAGGAGGTTGTTGAGCGTTGGAAGGAGCACTTTGAGGAACTCCTGAACCCGACTAATCCACCCTCTACGATCGAGGCAGAGCCGGAAGATGATGGGGGGTCGTCAATGTCCTTGGAGGAGGTCACTGAGGTAGTCAAACAACTCCACAGTGGCAGAGCCCCAGGGACTGATGAGATCCGTCCAGAAATGCTGAAGGCGCTGGGTGTAGAGGGGCTGTCTTGGTTGACACGCCTCTGTAACACTGCGTGGAAGTCTGGGTCAGTGCCGAAGGAGTGGCAGACTGGGGTGGTGGTCCCAATATTCAAAAAAGGGGACCAGAGGGTGTGTGCGAATTATAGAGGCATCACATTACTCAGCCTCCCAGGGAAAGTTTACTCCAAGGTGCTGGAAAGGAGGGTCCGGCCGATAGTCGAACCTCAGATCGAAGAGGAACAATGCGGATTTCGTCCTGGTCGTGGAACTACCGACCAGCTCTTCACTCTCGCAAGGATCTTGGAGGGGGCTTGGGAGTTTGCCCAACCTGTCTACATGTGTTTTGTGGACTTGGAGAAGGCTTACGACCGGGTCCCCCGAGAGGTCTTGTGGAGAGTTATGCGGGAGTATGGGGTGAGGGGGTCCCTACTTAGGGCCATCCAATCCCTGTACACCCAGAGCGAGAGCTGTGTCCGGGTCCTCGGCAGTAAGTCGTCTGCCTTTCCGGTGGGTGTTGGCCTCCGCCAGGGCTGCGCTTTGTCACCAATCCTGTTTGTGATTTTCATGGACAGGATATCGAGGCGTAGCCGGGGGGAGGTGGGTTTGCAGTTCGGTGAGCTGGGGATCACGTCACTGCTTTTTGCAGATGATGTGGTCCTGATGGCATCAGCTGCCTGCGACCTCCAGCACTCTCTGGATAGGTTCGCAACTGAGTGTGAAGCGGCTGGGATGAGAATAAGCACTTCTAAATCTGAGGCCATGGTTCTCAGCAGGAAACCGGTGGCCTGTCCGCTCCGAGTAGGAAATGAGTCCTTACCCCAAGTGAAGGAGTTCAAGTATCTGGGGGTCTTGTTCACGAGTGAGGGAACCATGGAGAGGGAGTTTGGCCGGAGAATCGGAGCAGCTGGTGCGGTTCTGCAGTCGCTATACCGCACTGTTGTGACGAAAAGAGAGCTGAGCCAAAAGGCAAAGCTCTCGATCTACCGGTCTATCTTCGTCCCCACCCTCACCTATGGTCATGAAGGATGGGTCATGACCGAAAGAACGAGATCACGGATACAAGCGGCCGAAATGAGTTTTCTCCGGAGGGTGGCTGGGGTCTCCCTGAGAGATCGGGTGAGAAGTTCAGTCATCCGGGAGAGACTCGGAGTAGAGCCGCTGCTCCTTTGCGTCGAAAGGAGCCAGTTGAGGTGGTTCGGGCATCTAGTGAGGATGCCTCCTGGGCGCCTCCCTAGGGAGGTGTTCCAGGCGTGTCCAGCTGGGAGGAGGCCGCGGGGTAGACCCAGGACCAGGTGGCGGGACTACATCTCCGCACTGGCCTGTGAGCGGCTAAAGATTCCCCAGGCAGAGCTGGTTGATGCTGCTAGGGAAAGGGATGTCTGGGGCTCCCTGCTGGAGCTGCTGCCTCCGCGACCCGACCCTGGATAAGCGGATGAAGATGATGATGATGATGACATCAAAACAGCTTCTTCATTATAGAGATGATGAAAACCCCTTACTTCATGCATTTATGGGCTAGTATACCATCTCTTTATTACACTATATCTGGTAGGGCCTGAAGCGATACAGGCAAGCACAGAACTGAGAGTGTATACGAGCTGAATCAAGAAGAAATAAAAGATTGATATCTTTATGCAGTCATAAGTCTGAGAATGTGCCAACAAAAGAAAAGTGATTTCCTGTTTTGTTGCGATGAACAAACTAATTTGCCTGCGGTATCGGAGAACAGTGCACACATGATTAAAAGCCTCGAACAAAACCAGGGAAAGGATAGTTGGAAAATGAATGCAGTTGTTGCATTTGAAAAATCTTCAAAAAGCAAATTCCCTTTCAATTACTGGAGAATAATGATGCTCTTTGAATTTTGAGTCTCATTACTAAAGCAATTATGTGTTACATAACACATTGTGTTCATTAATTTATCTGTGCTCTTATTCAATACAAAATGTGTAGTGGAAATGCATGGAGTCATTTCACAGGTGAGAGGTATGTTTGTGTGGTACAGGTGAGGGGTCTGTTTGTGTGGTACAGGTGAGAGGTATGTTTGTGTGGGTAGTACAGGTGAGAGGTCTGTTTGTGTGGTACAGGTGAGAGGTCTGTTTGTGTGGTACAGGTGAGAGGTCTGTTTGTGTGGGTAGTACAGGTGAGGTATGTTTGTGTGGTACAGGTGAGGGGTCTGTTTGTGTGGTACAGGTGAGAGGTCTGTTTGTGTGGTACAGGTGAGATGTCTGTTTGTGTGGTACAGGTGAGAGGTCTGTTTGTGTGGGTAGTACAGGTGAGAGGTCTGTTTGTGTGGTACAGGTGAGAGGTCTGTTTGTGTGGTACAGGTGAGAGGTCTGTTTGTGTGGTACAGGTGAGAGGTATGTTTGTGTGGTACAGGTGAGAGGTCTGTTTGTGTGGTACAGGTGAGGGGTCTGTTTGTGTGGTACAGGTGAGGGGTCTGTTGTGTGGTACAGGTGAGAGGTCTGTTTGTGTGGTACAGGTGAGAGGTATGTTTGTGTGGTACAGGTGAGAGGTCTGTTTGTGTGGTACAGGTGAGGGGTCTGTTTGTGTGGTACAGGTGAGAGGTCTGTTTGTGTGGTACAGGTGAGAGGTATGTTTGTGTGGTACAGGTGAGAGGTCTGTTTGTGTGGTACAGGTGAGGGGTCTGTTTGTGTGGTACAGGTGAGGGGTCTGTTGTGTGGTACAGGTGAGAGGTATGGTTGTGGTACAGGTGAGAGGTATGGTTGTGTGGTACAGGTGAGAGGTATGGTTGTGTGGTACAGGTGAGAGGTATGGTTGTGTGGTACAGGTGAGGGGTCTGTTGTGTGGTGCAGGTGAGGGGTCTGTTGTGTGGTACAGGTGAGAGGTCTGTTTGTGTGGTACAGGTGAGAGGTATGTTTGTGTGGTACAGGTGAGAGGTCTGTTTGTGTGGTACAGGTGAGAGGTATGTTTGTGTGGTACAGGTGAGATGTCTGTTTGTGTGGTACAGGTGAGGGGTCTGTTTGTGTGGTACAGGTGAGAGGTATGTTTGTGTGGTTCAGGTGAGAGGTATGTTTGTGTGGTACAGGTGAGAGGTCTGTTTGTGTGGTACAGGTGAGATGTCTGTTTGTGTGGTACAGGTGAGATGTCTGTTTGTGTGGTACAGGTGAGGGGTCTGTTTGTGTGGGAACAGGTGAGAAGTCTGTTTGTGTGGTACAGGTGAGATGTATGTTTGTGTGGTACAGGTGAGAGGTCTGTTTGTGTGGGTACAGGTGAGGGGTCTGTTTGTGTGGTACAGGTGAGAGGTATGTTTGTGTGGTACAGGTGAGAGGTCTGTTGTGTGGTACAGGTGAGGTATGTTTGTGTGGTACAGGTGAGAGGTATGTTTGTGTGGTACAGGTGAGAGGTCTGTTTGTGTGGTACAGGTGAGAGGTATGTTTGTGTGGTACAGGTGAGAGGTCTGTTGTGTGGTACAGGTGAGGTATGTTTGTGTGGTACAGGTGAGAGGTATGTTTGTGTGGTACAGGTGAGAGGTCTGTTTGTGTGGGTACAGGTGAGAGGTCTGTTGTGTGGTACAGGTAAGAGGTATGTTTGTGTGGTTCAGGTGAGAGGTATGTTTGTGTGGGTAGTACAGGAGAGAGGTCTGTTGTGTGGTACAGGTGAGAGGTCTGTTTGTGTGGTACAGGTGAGATGTATGTTTGTGTGGTACAGGTGAGAGGTCTGTTTGTGTGGGTACAGGTGAGGGGTCTGTTTGTGTGGTACAGGTGAGAGGTATGTTTGTGTGGTACAGGTGAGAGGTCTGTTGTGTGGTACAGGTGAGGTATGTTTGTGTGGTACAGGTGAGAGGTATGTTTGTGTGGTACAGGTGAGAGGTCTGTTTGTGTGGTACAGGTGAGAGGTATGTTTGTGTGGTACAGGTGAGAGGTCTGTTGTGTGGTACAGGTGAGGTATGTTTGTGTGGTACAGGTGAGAGGTATGTTTGTGTGGTACAGGTGAGAGGTCTGTTTGTGTGGGTACAGGTGAGGGGTCTGTTGTGTGGTACAGGTGAGAGGTCTGTTTGTGTGGTACAGGTGAGATGTCTGTTTGTGTGGGTACAGGTGAGGGGTCTGTTGTGTGGTACAGGTGAGAGGTCTGTTTGTGTAGTACAGGTGAGAGGTCTGTTTGTGTGGGTAGTACAGGTGAGGGGTCTGTTTGTGTGGTACAGGTGAGGTATGTTTGTGTGGTACAGGTGAGGGGTCTGTTGTGTGGTACAGGTGAGGTATGTTTGTGTGGTACAGGTGAGAGGTATGTTTGTGTGGTACAGGTGAGGGGTCTGTTTGTGTGGTACAGGTGAGATGTCTGTTTGTGTGGTACAGGTGAGAGGTATGTTTGTGTGGTACAGGTGAGGTATGTTTGTGTGGTACAGGTGAGAGGTATGTTTGTGTGGTACAGGTGAGAGGTCTGTTTGTGTGGTACAGGTGAGATGTCTGTTTGTGTGGTACAGGTGAGAGGTATGTTTGTGTGGTACAGGTGAGGTATGTTTGTGTGGTACAGGTGAGAGGTCTGTTTGTGTGGGTACAGGTGAGGGGTCTGTTGTGTGGGTACAGGTGAGAGGTCTGTTTGTGTGGTACAGGTGAGGGGTCTGTTGTGTGGTACAGGTGAGAGGTCTGTTTGTGTGGTACAGGTGAGGGGTCTGTTGTGTGGTACAGGTGAGGGGTCTGTTGTATGGTACAGGTGAGAGGTCTGTTTGTGTGGTACAGGTGAGAGGTATGTTTGTGTGGGTACAGGTGAGGGGTCTGTTGTGTGGTACAGGTGAGAGGTCTGTTTGTGTGGTACAGGTGAGGGGTCTGTTGTGTGGTACAGGTGAGAGGTATGTTTGTGTGGTACAGGTGAGGGGTCTGTTGTGTGGTTCAGGTGAGAGGTATGTTTGTGTGGTACAGGTGAGGGGTCTGTTGTGTGGTACAGGTGAGAGGTCTGTTTGTGTGGTTCAGGTGAGAGGTATGTTTGTGTGGTACAGGTGAGAGGTCTGTTTGTGTGGTTCAGGTGAGAGGTATGTTTGTGTGGTTCAGGTGAGAGGTATGTTTGTGTGGTACAGGTGAGAGGTATGTTTGTGTGGTTCAGGTGAGAGGTATGTTTGTGTGGTACAGGTGAGAGGTATGTTTGTGTGGTACAGGTGAGAGGTCTGTTTGTGTGGTACAGGGGGATGCACACTTTCTCTCAGAGAATACCAACTGACACAAAGCCTCCCTGACTCACTGTTCTTTCAAAAGTTGAACAATACAGAAAACATTTGCTGAGGAAAATTCAATATTTCCAAACCAGCATGGGTCCGCTGTCACTCTCAGTTGGAGCTACAAAATCAGTTTTGCCCTGTAGTTCATCACAACATGAAGATCACCTATATACAAAGAGCTCTTCATGCTCTAAACACACTGCAGGAAAAACTCAGTAAGGCTCCACAAATTTATGACGATTTATGTCCACAATATATTTGACTCGGGAAGGGAATGGCTGCGTAAGGTGAAGTGAAGCTTGATCCCAGATTACAGGGATATGGTTTCCTGGAGTCACTGGACTAATGGTGCGTTCGTTTGTGGTCGGAGGTGGCAAGTCGCAAGTGGCAAAATACCTACCTCCGACCTGTGTGCATTCGAGCTATATACCATTATATCACAGTTACCTAGTTATATCTAGTGCATTCGAGCAACTGGGGGCTGAGAAACATATCCGAATTTGCGACGAGGAAGTGCGAGTTCATGCAGTGTTTTATTTAATAATTCCTAGTAGCAAGTCGCAATTTGCCACCTCCCAGTTATAAACGAACGCACCATAAGCGCCGGCACACATTAAGAATCCTGAATTCTTTTGATTCATCGTCTTCAGTTCAGGAGATTAATGGAAGTGAAATTTTGGGAGATGTTAATCCTGAATTCAATTTGACCTTGAATGTCAGTGATGAGGAAGATGATGTTTTCATGGACTGCCTCCCAACAAGCACGGAATGACCCGGACCGAATCCGGACTAGCCCGATTGGGGCCAGCTCAAGTAATATCATGACTAGTCAGATCTGGCCCAGAATATCACCCTATTTCAACCCTATTTCAACATGAATATTTATAGTAGCCCTATAAACCATTTTATTTTCTCTATTTAACTTTCATTATTATTATTATATTATTATTATTATTATTAGGTTTGGGAGTTCCAATATTATATTCTTTCATAGGGCTCAAACTTTCTAGCGGCGCCAATGAGGACTAAGATAGTAGGCCCTCACTGTAGCTTCTCAACAAAGTATACAGTAGCAGAGACACTTCAAAGATACTCACATTACCAGGAGGGCTGCCCCATAGTGGAGAGTGGGGTTTGAAAGCTCTGAATTGCTAATAAACATGTTTAATATATTTAATTTGACCTCAGCAAAATTGTCTTGCGAAAAAATGGTCGGCAGTGCGTGCACGGCACTCCACAAACGTGGAAGAATGGCAATTTTGTCTCTAAGAACTCCACTTTTCACTGATTGAAAGCAACACAGACAAACAATTTTAGATGTGTTTTGATTAGTTTTTACAGTCAAATCGTTATATCTAAATTAATATGGGAATTATGTCATGAACCTACTTTTTTTTACCAATTCAAATCACTTAGATGTGTTAGATTGCCTTTGTAGTAATCATTGTAATGTCCATCTCCTGGGACCTCAAGTGGGAGCTGTACATCAGCTCTCTCCCCAAAAAAGCACAGCAGAGGATACGCTTCCTGAGGCAGCTGAAGAAATTCAACCTGCCAAAGGCAGTGATGGTTCTCTTCTACACCTCCATCATCGAGTCCATCCTCTCCTCCTCCATCACTGTCTGGTTCTCAGCTGCTACAGACAAGGACCAGGGAAGACTGCAGCGCATCATCTGCTCTGCTGAAGGGTAATCGGCTGCAGACTGCTGTCCCTACAGGACCTGCATGCCTCCAGGACCCTTAAACCGGCCAATAAGATCGTGGCAGACCCCTCCCATCCCAGTCACGGTCTCTTTGACCCACTCCCCTCCGGCAGGAGACTGCGGGCCATTGGGACCGGGTCCTCACGTAACAAAAACAGATTCTTTGGTGAACAGATTCTCCCAGTACTGCTGAAGTCAGTGCAGGTGCAATTTTTAGTTTCTCTCAGTACTGTTGAAGTAAATGAAGGTAACATTTTTAGTAGTTTTCCCAGACTCTCAGATAGAGGGGGCAGCCGAGACGAAAATGGAATCATTTTCTTTCATCTTGTTCACAGCACTATATTCCTAACTGTAATCGTGTCGCTGACAGGTTATCATGCTTATTTCTTATTATTGTTTCTATTCATCCGTTTCCCTTTCTGTGCCTCTGGGCTCATTCTCAGGTTAATTTATTTATGCTGATGAGACACTCTGCTCCTGAAACACCTGCTGATAAAGCATTGCTGATAATTGTTCCTTTTAATGAGGTCTGGCATGACAGTTAGCATTGCAGCTAGTAGCTAGCGGTGGAATGTTAATGGCCGGGTTTCCCGATAAAGAACCTTCTTAAGGGGAGACAGCCCAGGTGAATAGGAAAAAGAAAATCCTTAATAGGTATCACCATCAAACTCCCCCAGTTTGTTAGGTACATTAAGGAGCATCTTTTTTGTATTACAAGTTTTCTGAAATCTTATGGATTAATATGCAAATGAGGCATTATATGCGCTAAATATGCACTCATTTGCATAATTTCGGGACATCAATTTTTTAAATTGGTTCAAGCCAGATTCAAAATTCTTGTTTCATCTTTTTCACATATCCCTATTCAAAACTTTGTCCAAGGGGGATTTTTGATATCTCTTTTCTTCACTTCAGAAATCAGAAAATACTGTCAACAGTCATAAAAAGACCAATTTTCGCCATGTTTTAGGGATAAACTGTTATATAAATCAGGCTATGAATGAAATTTAAAAAATCCCCCTTGGCCAAACCCTTCAGAATATGGATTGGAACAAAACTGGAAAGTTAGGTGTATGTAGGTGCTACTCAAGTGGTGGTTTTGATGTCCCAAAGATGAGAAATAACTCATTTTGAGAAAACAGGCTTTGACAATTTGTATTGTAAAAAACCATACATTTGCATTGTAAACCAATATTTACAAACACAATATCCAATCACATCATTAGTAACAACATTACACAACATCTGAAAACACATAGAAACTGAAAACTGAATAACAGCATGTTGTGGATTCAGAATAGTCCAGGAGTAGACATTTTGTATAGAGAAGTAAGACCTGTTTAGTTGGAAGCCCACTCACCACGTCAAGGTACAGCCCACGAGTGAGGTGTTAGTAATACAAGACTAGAGACGAGACAATGTTAGTAGGGAAGAGAACATTCCCTTTTAGAAAGCTTGTATTATTTTGTTAAACAGATCATGGACAAAGATAGACACATTTGACGAGGACATGCATGAGAAAACCGATTATCTAACTTTTTGTGTTTTTTTTAAGCGTTTTACATGGAGAAAACATGAATGAATGAATGAATGAATGAATGAATGAACATAATGAATGAACATAAGCCTGAAACAGGCCAGAAAGATTTAGGTTGACCCCTCCCACCCAGGTCACAGTCTCTTTGAATCACTCCCCTCCGTCAAGAGGCTGCGGTCCATCAGGGCCAAGATCTTGCACCACAAAAGCAGCTTCTTTCCCACGGCCGTCAGCCTCATTAACAAGGCTTGTGTCCCCTCGCTTACTCTATACCTTTTGCACCACCACTTGCACTCGACCACTGATTGTACTACATATCAGAACAGCACACTCATTTATATATAAAACATTGCACGTATATTACATTACATTCTGCACACACCCACACACTGTATAAATCTCACCAACTCCATTCTGTGTATATTGTGTATTTTGCATTTGTACTTTTTCCTTTTTGGATATATTGTATTTTCAATTGTCCTGTGTCCTGTCTTTATGCTGTCCTATCCTGTCCTGCACAGGGTTATAATAGTTTTGCTTTTTTCATAAGTTTTTATTTTTATATTGTTTTAACTTTTTGTTTTCAATTTCAGTTTAGTTTTAATACGTTTTTAAAGCGGGTTTGGTAGTTAAGTTTATTCATTATTTTTTGAAAATGCTTAGTTTTAGTTTCGTTTTTATTAGTTTCAGTATTAGTTTTAGTTTTTTTTTTCTTCTGTGCTAGCCTCGTGAGACCATCCTGATCTCACAAGCTCACATTGTTTCATATATAGACGTATAGATTTCATATCCACCCAAAATACTAGGCTCATGTATGAAATTAAAAAGACTAAAACTAAAGACATTTTCTATATAATTTTAGTTTATTTTAGTTAGTTTTGTAAACGGACAATACAGTTTTAGTTAGTTGCTGTTTTTTGTAATGCCTAGTTTTTATTTTTATTTCAGTTAAAGTCCAGGTTAACCCAGTTCAAATTTTTGTTATGAGCTTCACACACCACAGGAAAACATGTCATTAACCACCCAGGCAAATCTGAGTGATTAAAAATGTCGCTAAGTATATAAAATAAGGCTTCAAAATCGGTTAAAAATCAGCAGCATTCTCTGGTCTGAGACTGTGGGGGCGTGTCTGCTGAAGGCACCGAAGCCACACCCAATTGCGTGGGGAGGGGGTGTGGAGGGAAGAACCTGTCAAATAGTACCGTTCTCTGGTCTGCATATTGTCACACTGGCACGCCGTCTCTTTTGTGGTAGGAAGGCACAGCTTTGTGAAAACAGAGGAGTTGAAATTACACTTGTCTAATGAGTCAAACGCACAGATGCTTCCTCCTAACCTACCTCCTGACAAACAACACAGGTAAAACTGTAGCTACTCTATACCAACGCGCCAGTGTTACTGCCCTTAGATGCAAAATACAAAAACAGGCAACGAGGAATGTATGAGTCTGTCCCTATTTTCTCCCTGCCACCTCCGGACCCATTCCTATCCCTAACAGGCGATCCTGTCGTCCCTTGGGATCAATGGAAAAAGTTGTTTAAAATGTACCTTTTAGTCATTGGCTTGAACAGCGCTGATAGCGCGAAGAAGCGTACACTACCGGAGTTGATAATCGGGACAGACTCATCCACTCTCGTTGGCAATGTTATGTGTGAGAATAACGAGCACTCGGCTTCAACTTTCCCTCTCATATCCAACAGAACTGGAATGTTCAGCCAGTAGCCGCCGAGCACCGCTTCACTGGGAGAGGGTGCGTCTTTCTCCAGCTGCAGCTGGTCTACCTAACCATCCCCCTCGCTCCCGCCTCCCGGTCTCCTAACCATCCCCCTCCCTAACCATCCCCCTCGCTCCCGCCTCCCGGTCTCCCGCTGGAGAAATATAGTGTTACCATTACCGGTGAACCCATACGCATATCAGGTGCCACAAATATGGCAGGCAGTTTCTGTATAGTTAACGCTTATAGTCATAATATATCATCCGTAACGTTATTTGGTGGGTGGTCGCCTGGTCGGTGCTGCTAGCTATGTTAGATAGACTAAGGTTATATACACACTCCCATCTGCAACAAGCTACATAGCTAATGTTAGCTATAATTCCTCCTAAGATTACATATAATTAATCATAGCTGACATTACCACATAAATGTCAAGACACATTTTGTAGATTAACGTAGCAGTGTATTTTCCTATTGCTTACGTTACCTAGCTAACGTTATAACGTTAATTAGCTATAAGCACACAAGGCAGCGGTGTCGGCACCAAAGGTTGATGCGACAGGAGGAGAATGGAGGCCGGGGAGGGAGATAGTTGGCTCCGCCGAATTCACCAGGACCAGTCGTGAGTCCGTGAAACCCAAAAGCCTCATATTATAATTGCAGAAGCTTTCGGGAGTGAAATGTTTGCTGCAGAGGCGGGCGCTAGCGGTGACAGACTCCTCTGTAACACCATGGCTCTTCAAAAATGCTAACCATTTGCTTCTCATTTCAGCTTTACTCGGGAGTTGAAAGAAGGAGACCTTATCATCCCATTCCTGCTGGCATCCAGGAAGGATGCATTTTCGTTTAGTTTTATGCATAGGCATTGCTAACTAAGAAAAACTAGCTAATTCTAGACTGTTGGTTAAAACTAGCTAATTCTAGACTCAAGATTGAGCAGGACCGAAGATTCAAATCCGTTCTAGCTTTATATAGTGTTAGGGCGGGGATATGCTAAGAACACCGCTCTACGTCATCCGGTACCGTTTTAAGCCCGCCCAGAAAATCCAGAAATCAAAACTGTTCAAAAACACAAAACTGGTCTAACTTCACAATTCAGTACTACACATGGTTCATCCCATTTTTACATGTTATCAGCAATGCATCACTAACACATAGAATGTGTTTTCAAGCAAATCTCTGATTTTGGTTAACTGGGACTTTAACTAAAATGTTTCACACCTAGTTGTCATTTTTTACTTAGTTTTCGATAACCTTGGTCCTGCACCCTGTCTAATGTTATCTCCATCAGTGTATGGACCATCGACCTAAACATATTCCTAGTATGTGTAAACTACCATGGCAATGAACTGATCTGAACCTGAATTAACCTCCTCTTCTTCCTCCTCCTTCTTGCTCTTGCTGTTCAAAATGCCCTTTCTGCACACTTCCCCATAGGTTCATTTAGCTTACCGATTAGCCTTTCTGCACACTGAGGGTCTTCCATAGCCCAGTGGTTTTACTTCTCATTTGGCTTCCTCCTCTTCTTTTAATTAACGCTTCTTTTAATTAATCCGCAAAATGCCCGGCCCAGACTCTAAGCTGTGTAGCAGCTTTAATTTTCACAAACCATCTGTTTATCTAGTCTTTAGAGGATACAGGTAACCCTTGTGATGCAAAATATTAGATGGTCCACATTGTCAGCAATTTCCATTATCATAACTGCAGTTTAAAAAAACAAAAAACAATTACTTCCCCTGTTGCTTTCTAATTAAGACAAGCCTTACAAATATAACATTTTCAGAAAGATAAACAGATTATAGTGAGAGGATACCATAGTATGTTCACCTGATGTCGATTTAGATAGCGTCGCCACTCTTCTTCTTTGTTGTAAGGGTTTGGTGTAGTTGTTCTCTCCTCCCAGGCTCGGGGGTCATCCGGGCTAGATATCCAGGCACACCTCCAAGAGCCATGTCACCATTTCGTCATCCACAACCGTAGGCCATGCATTCCGTTGGGTGTCCAATATATCGGACAGTCCTGGATGACGTGGTCTGCGGTTTGTTCCTCGGCGCCACACTCGTACGCCACATGGGATGCCAAGCCCCATCTGTGCATCGATGAGCGGAAGCGTTCAACGCCGGCCCGGAGACGATTAAGCTTCACCCACGCCGGTCTGGGTATGTCCATCCCGGGGAAGGGAAGGTCTGGCAGCTGGGATGAAATCACGGAATCTGGAGGTATTTGCCTCCCACTCCACACGCCAGAGCAGTGGTGTATTTAGGCATGGGGAACATGGGCAGCCGCCCAGGGCAGCATCTCGCAGGAGGCGGCAAGAGGAGCAGAAAAATAAAACAGAAGAAAAAAAAAAACTCGAAAATTCGAACGAAAAATAAACAAACTCCCCGTCCGTCCGTCCCCCTGCCCCCCCCCACACTCCAGGCGCCCCCTGTGTGACATTATTCAATCATTCATCCAATATATATCAAAGGCATAATACAACAGCCAGCATGTCAGACAAGATCCAGGAATATGGGCAAGTAAACAAAATGAAAAGACACACAGAGAAGAAGAAAAAAGAAAAGAAACAGCAAGGCATAAACATATCAGAGCACCACAATAAGAGGTTCCAATGTCACAAAAGTTGAGAAAAACTGTTTTCAAGGCTTTAGAGTTCTTGGAGAACTTTATGGAGTCCACATAGTCATAGATTTCATTCTCGAAGACTGGGAAAAAAGGTTTTGAACCATTAAATTTACATTTGTGTACGTAGAATTTAGCAAGCAGAAGTAAAAGATTTATTATAAAAAGTGCATCGTCACTATCCTTCTTAAAGTCATACATCCCAAAGAAGACATCCTTAAAACAAAAAGAGAAATAAGCAATAAAATGAGTATGTATGAACAGCAGAAAGTCTGACCAAAATTTCACAGTATGAGGACAATTCCAAAAAAGATGAGAAACATTTTCTCATAGCTTTTACAGAATGAGCAGACACAAGAGGGATCTGCTCATGGACATGCTGTTAAAACATTGTTGTATGGGGCACTACACTACTACACTACTGTATGTTTCACTTAATAGTCAGATTTAGGGGGGGGGGGGTGATTACAGGTCCATAAAAGCAATAAGCTATAGAAAAACTAAGGCTTTTCTTCTTGTTTTTAGTTTAGTTTAGTTGACAATAGAAAAATTAAAACCACAATTGATTTCAACATAACTTTGGACATTGTCAAGGATAACACAACAAAGTCTCTCCTCTTAATGCCATGCTCCCTCCTCCTAGGTTGCTATCTAGGGAGCAACCTGTATAGGTCACAGAGGGTTTGCACTGACCACCGAGGCCGATGCTAGTCGACTTCAGCTTATGCAGCCTAGGCTGTGAACAAAACACTATAAATTCTGTTTTGGCCACATGAAGAGAACGTATTGTCTATCACTGGACTTTGATGTGGCATCCATCAGTGGCACCAATGATGTCCCCAATGCCACGTACGTAGACTGAAACCGCCACGTTAGCCCTCTTCTCACGCTCCGTGGGCCAGGTGATGTGGGTCAACTCCAATACCTCCAGGACAGTGCTGTGAGAGGATCCCTGGCAACATTAAACTTATCAGAGATCTCCCTGAAGGAGTTCTGATTGGCCATGTACCGTAGGAACATGGTCACCTTCTTCAGCAATGGAACCCTCACAGGACCTCCAGGCCCGTCATCAATAAATATTATGCCACAGGCATTTTAAACTTGCGCTTTGAAGCAGCCAGTTTTCATTGTAATTACCCCTGCAACACCTTTAGATATAATATTATTAACCATTTATGTTTGAATCCTTATTCACTGAGACAACAATTGCTTCCTTTCAACCTATGTGACCGCCACTGGAGGTCCTGATGTCTGCAATCCTCAAAATGCGCTAGAGGGCCACATATGATTTTTTGGTTGGTTTTGTTTTCCCTGTTTTCCTTTTTTTCATATTACGAAAATTGAAATTGCGAAGAACCAACTCAATATAACAAACAACAGTTTTAGGAGCACTTAATAGTCATATGTTGTCATCAAAATCCATGTCCTGTAAGAAGTGTGAACAGCTTTGAATCTTTGAAGCGCTTTTTCTCTGCTTTGTGATTTCAGGTGTACCAACATTAACAGAAGTATCTTCAAATATCAGCAGATTTCAATGCAGATTGGCAGACATCCCTACTAACACACGCAGGTTGCGCAAACGTTCGACATACGGCCGCTATAGGTGACGATTCGTGTGCGCCGCGTGCGGAAATTACGCGGCCATTTACGGAAACGCGAGATCTGCCGTTTAGTAGACGCTACGTAAGAACGACACGTCATTCCGAAGTTGCGGCCGCGTGCAAAGAACGCACGTGATCACGTGGGCAGGAACCTCCGTTATAAACTCACCTGGCTGACACTAGATTTACAGGTATTTATATGACTTGGTCTGCACGTCTTTTTCGCACGGTGCAAATACGGTGCGGCCGCGTGCAAAAAACGTGGGCAGGAACCTCCGTCATAAACTCACTTGGCTGACACTAGATTTACAGGTATTTATATGACTTGGTCTGCACGTCTTTTTCGCACGGTGCAAATATGGTCACTTACTTACTAAACCCTGACCACTGGCTATATTTAGCATTTGCAGTACCACTGGCTATATTTAGCATTTACCAGTACAAAAACGAATTAATGCTATATGGGGATATAGCAGCAAGCATTATGATACAAACCAATATAAGACTGAACAGTATAGAACATTTTATTACACAAAGTACATTACAAATTAAAAGTATACATATTTACAAGGATGAGGTTTACGGTCTGTCACATTACGCATAGCCAGAAAAGCAAAAAAAAAGCATGTACAAGCTCTGGCTAGCAACCCATTATCTGACAATTGCAAAAGTTCTAAAAACAAAAATGAAACAGTGCGCATTCTGTGGCAGGCAGACCGGGAACAGACCGTTGTATCCCACAAAAAAAAGGTTAAAATTTACAAAAACTATTTACAAAAAAGGCATCCATCCTGGCAGGCTGGAAAGGCAGGTTTAGGGAGACGGGCTGGGGGTCACCCACATCTGAATCGAGGGTCTGGGCAGAAGAGGTCATCCTCATCTGAATACTCCACTGTGGTCAGGGCTGGAGCTGCGGTCAGGGGCTGGGCTGGGGAGGTCAGCTGGGCTGGAGCAGATGCCTAAGGACATAATGAAATGGCTGTAAAAGCAAGTCGCATACGTTCATTGGAAGCGTGCCATGTCACTGGATACGAGAAAATTAACTGCCTGACATCACATACCTTTTTGCATCGAGCAGGGGCATGTTTCAGCATCTCCTGCAGCTGGGCAGACACCTCCGTCACAGTGGTGCTTGGCTTACAGGCCATAACTGCACCTTTTAACCAAAAAGGGAATGGTTTCAATGCACATGGCATGAAGCAAAGACAATGTATTATTTTGCGAAAATATGAACAATCCCTTACGTAATATGACATTGTAGAGGGTCATATTCTTCAGAGGCTTCTTCCCCCTCTTCCCATGGACGCTGTAGACACACCACACTGTGTATGGCAATGGCTGACAGCACCCGCCGGACCACATCTGGCAGATCTTTGCCGCCAATGGAACTCAGATATCGTGTCTGCAAAACATAAAGACAATCATTTACTTTTACATTTCCTTAACACTTCTCTGCAAAAATAAGGAACAAAGTTCTGCCTTGAAGTTACTCACCATCTTCCTTTGATGATCCTTGTCCTTCAGCTGCTCCTCCAAGACCAGCAGCTCCTCCTCCGTTTTAGCAGGGTGCAGGTCATCCAGTACTGCTCCCCGATAGCTGTCTGCAGACTCGCCGGACAGTCTCTGCTCCAGCCTCTGCTCCAGCCTCATCATTGTCTGTGCCATCTCCCTCAGACTCTGCATGACGCTGGAGAACTGCTGACACATCATCCTCTGGAAGTCTGGATATTAAACACAGATGTGGCTATAAGTAATTGTACAGTCCCATAATGGATATTCAGCTCAAAGTATATCCCTACATGCAGCATAAAGTAGTTCACAAAATTCAGCATACCAGCATCTGCAGAGCTTGATGGCAACCCTGCTGGAGCTGTTGGTCTCACAGGCGATGGCATCAGAGAACTACCTGAAAACCAGAGGATAAAGGGATGAGCAGGAAACTATGGTGCTGGCGGCGTAGTGATTCTGGCATAAGGGGAAGAATCAACTCGACATGAGACATGTCAGATCCTGACCTGGTCTGGCCGGGGTGCTAATCGCTGATGCATGCTGCTCGTGCCTGGACGTCTGAAGGGCTGAAGGGCCTGGGCTCACAGCGCCTTGGCTCAAAGGACCCGGGCGATGAACATCTACTGCCGAGTAGTGAGATGTGAGATGAGCGAATTAGTGAACTGAGTACATGAGTCTTCAGACAGTCCTGAGTTAACTGTAAGTGTGCAAATATGCATAGACATTTCACCAACACAAACATGCATGGATACCTGCATTGATAACTGGCAGAGCAGGCCTTCCGGCTCTGGCACCTGGCATAGCTGGTCTGGTCTGAGTTCTGCCGACCGGCTGCCTGGGCACTGGAACATATAGTAGAGGTAAATTAGCTCAGATTAGTCAACTCAAGTAGTACTCTTTTGGGACTGTTGAATGCACTTTATTATATTACCTTTGTCACTGGAGTCATAGCGTGTGTTGCGCTGTCTCTTCCTTGTGTCTTGGGAGTTAATCCATTGATGACTGCTGCTCAAACACCTTCGCCAAGGCACTGGCTACTTCATAATGCTCTGTGTGTTCCTCAGCAGAGACAGAGGTTGTCATGGCTCCTCTTGATGTGCTTGTGGAGGTAGATCTGGGAGGTATAGGAGAATGGGCACTCAGAGCAGGAGAACACCCAAGTCTTGCACAGCAATGAGAGAGACCATTAAAAAGGATTATCTCACCTGTAGTACAAGTTCAAATATAGAGTGATTATACGTCATTGTAAATGAGAGATTACTCTCAATTGATTCACGAGGTTAAATAAAGATTGAATGAATATGTAGCTAGTGGGGGGTTACAACCACACAACTGTGGAGAGAGAATGAGACACTTGGTTCCCTCCTCTACTGATGTTCATGGCCATGGCCACACACCTGGAATACTCCAACCCTGATTTAAAGGCATAAAAGTGGGGAACACATTCTTGAGACGGTTCCTAAAACTGGAGGGAAAAAAAACGGGAAAATGATCTTACCTCTCCTCATCACTCACTTCTGCATGGGGCTGAGCTCTACCCTGTCAGCAGTGGCAATACATGGGATAGCGGCTCAGCACACAGGAGAACTGCACAGAGAGGAAGGAGGAGAGAGAAAACCAACAACCAACAACAAAAAAGGCAAGAAGGGTTAATAACTGAGCGAATCTTGCAAGTTTGCACTACAGGGAAGCAATTGCTCAATTTCCCTGATATTGTGGCGTCACTGGCGTCAGTGATGCGTCTTATGAATCTCACATGTCTACCGCTAACTCAATATCAATATTCCCATTTGTTTATCCCGTCTATGGAAACGTATGTGCATTTGTACTTACGTGTGCCTATATTGATGATCAGGTGTTTCTCCACCTAAGGGCTGGCCAGACAGAACCATCAGAGACCATTGGGCTGAGCTGAGGAGAGAGCGACATGTTAGAGTGTATGTGTGCATATGTATATGGTGCTCTTCTGTTAATACTCATGAGGGCATTCAACTGAACATGACTCACAGAGCCTGTGGTGCTGTCCCAGGACTGCCCCAGGCCATGCCTGTCCCCGTCTTAGCGCCTCTTCCTGCCCCGCTCACCTGCTTCTTGCTCAGTTCAAACAAGAACTGGGAGGTTGGCAACTGAGAGCATGGGAGGGGAGAGAGGGAGAGAGAGAGAGAGAGAGAGAGTGGGTGGGTGACCCTCTCGTTGGCTGACATGCACACTCCACAGGACCACGTGCCAAAAGCCAAGATGGCTGCTATAACAAATCCTGCTAGCTAGCCTAGCTCCGTTGTTGGGGCTTCTTGTATTCTGTTAACGTTAAAATCGGAAAAATGAATGCCTAAAAACAAACACACTAACGGTGTCGTGGGTTAATGCGAAATCAATGAGTAAGCTAATTATCGCATTTTATTCCAAGCGATGAAACAGTACGAACGTGCAGGAGCTCGCGCGAGCCTGATAGACTCGAGAAGAATCCACCATTGCCCGTAATTAGGAAACAATGGCCCACGACAACACTTCATAAAAGTTATAGTGTACACAACTGAAATATTCTCACGTTGCCAAGCCAACATTATAATTTAAGCTACAATTACACAAAAGCGAACGTTTTAACAATAATTGCGAGAGTAATTTTACGTAGGCTACTTAGCTAGCCATGTACAGAAAAAGGCTAATCACGTTAGCTGGCTAGCTAGTTAGCTAACATTGGAAAGAGAGCATCTGCATATAATCATTACAAAAGGGTAGCTTGCACATAACGTTGGTGTTTTATCTGGGACGATACCAAAATACATAGTATGTATACATTGAAATTGAGATACTTACATGATCTGTGTTGTCGACACAAAGACAGCACATGTTGGTCTTTCTCAATCATTTCTGTCTCAAACGGAGCGGAAGTTTAGTTCTTCTTCTTCGCTGGGTTTAGTGGCGGATCGCACGCAAACAACTTTAATGTGCATACCGCCACCTACTGGCACAGAGTGTGTAACTTGTTTGTCTAGTTCTTCAAATGTGTCACTAAGAAAGTAGCCCAATGCCTTGCATTCTACGTTCACTGCTCAGCGTTCATTGCTCACATTTAGGTTGCAAAATTAGGACTTTATTCATAGGCATATTTTTTATCATTATTTTTATTAGGCCTAGACTGCAAATCTTTAGTGTTAATATTAACTGTAAATGAGAAATTACACACAAAGCAGACATGCAGGATTTCTCCTCATTATTACAATTCTGTAACTGTATGACTTCAAAATTTATTTTAAAACCTAAGTAATTTACAAATGTTCTGACCCACTGTGACACATTTCCAATAAAGTCAGATTGGGACTGTGATGTAACCACATTGTCACGTTATTTAATTACATCGTAGTTACGGATTTAAGCAGCAGTGGCGGCTACGTTCCCTTACAGTCTCCTTGAGGACGGCTATTTTGGTTATTTTGCGACTGAAAAGGCAAGTGTCAGCTCGGTGTCAGCTAGGTCCGCTGCTGGTGACGTCGCAAAGTTACCACAATTACACCAATGTGTCCCGTCAGTTTTACGTACTGTGTTAGTAGGGATCAGGACTCCAGGGGCGGTTTGGTCTGCTGTACCTGTCACACACAGCTATGCTAACAAGCCTAGCTAAGCACATTTTAACAATATAGCTAGCTAGCTAAGCAAATATTTGCTAATTGTTAATTAAATTGAATATTTGCTAACATTAATTAAGATAATAAGTGAATTAAAAACTTCTACTACATACCTGATGCACATTCTCTCCTCTCCATTCTGCCCTGAAACAGAAAGCAACTGTGAGCTACTCGCTAAAATGTATTGACTCCTGCACTACAAAACAGTTCACTTGCACTGAACCACCTTGGCTTTTTAAGCAATATGCGTATGCAGTCATTATAGGCAACCTTACGCTTGTGGATGCTAGCCTTTTTAAACTTTATCCACAAGGGAGCAGTGTAGAGAGGGGTACAGTACGCTCTAAACAGGCTGATCTTGACATTATCTGAGCACCAGTGGAATTTCCTAACCAACATGTTAGCTTGTGCATATAACATGAGGCACTTATTAGTGATTCTGATTAAAGAAAAATGTAATAATGCATGGAAATAGCCTTCATAAGGAGATAGTTCTGAGTTATACGGGAGAGACGGGCACTGCACTAGTCAGTCTTAGGGTCCTTCCAGATGTGTGAAGTGAGAGACGTGGATGCAAGATGGCGTCTCGGCCAGGCTGGAGTTGGGGAGGGACAACAAGTCAAGCATCGTCTCTGAAACCAAGTGTGAAATGGGCTTTAAATCACTTCCCCCTAAGCACAGTCCCTTTGAGCGCAGCCGCCCTGACTCCCTTCAAAAGAGTGGGAATGTTATTGGTTTAGTGCAAACCGATCCAAATTAATAAAGCATTACCACGCTTTTCACCTTTTAATTATGGCTAATCGCAATCCTCTCAGAGACGGGCACAGATCAAAGAGTTTGTGCCTCGGTGTTTTTTATTTAGGCCAGAGAAACTTGTAAATCAGATCCTAAAACCGCCATCATGTGGATCCAGCTTGTGTCCCATTACTATGCAAAAACTAAATATATCCCACTTGTTAATGATCATGAGATTGTTGATTACTTTGATATTGTCTCATGTCTACGGATAAAGAACAAACTGTACTTACATGAAAACGGTTGAGATGTATTGTTGACGCCCCAGGTTTTATACATGATAGTGGAATATGACTGAAAAGATTAGAGATAAATAGAGCCTATCTGTGTGTGAGCTTGTGTAATTCATACATATACATACTGTACCATTCATACTGTGACACACAGTATAACACACACAGTATAACACATCTCTGAGTTAGCCCTACACTGACATTGCCAGACTTGGCCATAGTACAGGCCTGAAATGGGACAGTTCTCATGGGAGATGACCTTCTGATCTGATCTAGATCTCTCTCTGGTCTGTCCTTCCTGGCCTGTCCATGGTGAGCCAGGCGCGTGTGCACAAGAGCGGATGTCTCGGGAGAACGGCCTGAGGGAATTCAGCAGTCTTAATCACTGCGCTAGATTTAGACGGATCTGGCTCTGTTGACTTCTGATGGCCATGGTTCTCTACCTGTTCTGACGTTCCTTCTGTTTCTTCTTCCCACACCTCACTAGTGATGAATTATTCCCATGTTCTCTTCAGTCTGAGGGAGGATGAGGGTGCCATCCCTGAGCTACATGTGCAGTATGCTGTCTCTCGGAGACCAGAGAGTGATGTCTATAGTGATGCAACCTGAATGTAACTGAATATCTCATCTTGGTGACACACAACACTACACACAGACATAGATGCACATAGTTATACGCATGCACGCACACACACACACATACACACACACACATTATCAACAACCATTTGCTTCTCACACTTTTCCAATTTCAACCCTGCACAACCTTCGCTATCTCCAGAATATAGATGTGGATGTTTTACCCAGAGCCATCCGGTAATCCTAATCTAGCTCTTAGAAGTGAGCTCCCCGGGCCATAAAGCAGGTACCGTCACCGTCGGGGCTGATATAGGCACGGCCGTGATGACTATCTCACCTCAATCCCTTTCCTCCTCTTTGACAACCTCCGTTATGAGTAATCCAGTCATGTCAGTGATGGTTTGCTTTAGCGAACTGTGTATGAACGCACAGAGACATGAATGCACAGACACACACACACACACACACACACACACACACTGTAACACAGCGAGAGGCTGTGTGTATGGTCTGAACTGGAGCTGTCTGCTCTTTTGATCTATAACAAACACATTTTCTCCCTGCAGATTAGGTCTTAACATCTGTGTGTGTGTGTGTGTGTGTGTGTGTGTGTGTGTGTGTCTGGGCTGGATTTCATGACACATTTAGTCTTACCACTACTCCTGAATCGCACTAAACCCTAGTTAAGAGTTCCCTCTTAAAACCTATTCAGAAAGCTGCTAAGATCAATTTATTCTAAGGAATTCAGAGAATTCTAAAGATAAGAGTACAGGTAGGATTGACGCCGTTGCCATGGATGACGTGGTATCTGATGAACAATCTTACTCAGAATGCCCACAGTGATTGGCTGATAGGGGATGAGCCCCTGTCTGTGATTTCAACATGCAAACAGAGATGGGCAAAAATACATCAACATTTATTTTGATCCAAAATACAAAATACCCCTCAAATAAATGTATCAAAATAAAATACAAAATACTGGTGCCAGAAAATGTATCAAAATACAATACATGTATTTTGTATTTAAAATATAGGATTTTCTTTTTCTTTTTTCTCTCAATTTGGTATAGCAGAGTATTCAGGTCTGGGCTATATGATACACAAAGCTCTGGTGAACCCACACACAGATCAGTCAGAGAACAGTCACAGAATGTCAGTGTAACTAAGCAAAGCTATTAAAAGACAACAGCTCGATTGATTATGTCTTTTGTCACTTCTGACAGGAGCTCTGTCGTCATAGGCAGCATGCTAGCGTTATTAGCATGTTAGCATCGATCGCTAGCTTTGTTAAACACTGGCTATGCTGCGCACAGGCATAGACAGCAAGCTAGCGTCATCAGCATGTTAGCATCGATCATTAGTTTGAGATTATAATTTACTTTGACAGACAATCCGTTGAATTTGAAGATCTGAAGTCGTGAGCAGCGTGGCACTGGTAGTGTGGGTCAATTTGCATCCACGTGAGCACGCCTGTCAAGTCTGAGAGCTGCGCGGTTCACTGTCCACCAACGGTCTAGGTAGTTAAACAGCAGTAAGATAGCTACTGCTATCCCAGCCCTGTCTCATCCCAGCCCTGTCTCATCCCAGCCCTGTCTCATCCCACCCCAGCCCTGTCTCATCCCACCCCAGCCCTGTCTCATCCCACCCTAGCCCTGTCTCATCCCAGCCCTGTCTCATCCCAGCCCTGCCTCATCCCACCCCAGCCCTGTCTCATCCCAGCCCTGTCTCATCCCAGCCCAGCCCTGTCTCATCCCACCCCAGCCCTGTCTCATCCCAGCCCTGTCTCATCCCACCCCAGCCCTGTCTCATCCCACCCCAGCCCTGTCTCATCCCACCCCAGCCCTGTCTCATCCCAGCCCTGTCTCATCCCACCCCAGCCCTGTCTCATCCCAGCCCAGCCCTGTCTCATCCCAGCCCTGTCTCATCCTCCAGCCCTGTCTCATCCCAGCCCTGTCTCATCCCAGCCCTGTCTCATCCCAGCCCTGTCTCATCCCAGCCCTGTCTCATCCCACTCCAGCCCTGTCTCATCCCAGCCCTGTCTCATCCCTGCATCTAACCTGACAGAGCTTGAGAGGATCTGCAGACAAGAATGGGACAAATACTCCAAATCCAGGTGTGCCAAGCCTGTAGCATCACACCCAAGAGGGCTTGAGGCTGGAATCGCTGCCAAAGGTGCCTCAAGGTACTGAATATGGGGTGTGAATACTTATGTACGTGTGATGTTTCAGTCTTATTATTTTTAATACATTTGCAAAAATTCCTAAAAAGGTTTTTTCCACTTAGTCATCATGGGGTATTGTTAATCACCGGGACACTGGGACGGCGGGGACCGTGGCTCTCATCACACTCCACCTCTCACCGTGTGCGGGTGATTGTGTGTGTGTGTGTGTGTGTGTGTGTGTGCGTGTGTGTGTGTGTGCGTGTGTGTGTGTGTGTGTGTGTGTGCGTGTGTGCGTGTGTGTGCGTGTGTGTGTGTGTGTGTGTGCGTGTGTGCGCGTGTGTGTGTGTGTGTGTGTGTGTGTGTGCGTGTGTGTGTGTGTGTGTGTGTGTGTGTGTGTGCGTGTGCGGGTGAGTGTGTGTGTGTGTGTGTGTGTGTGTGCGTGTGTGTGTGTGTGTGTGTGTGTGCGTGTGTGTGTGTGTGTGTGTGTGTGTGTGCGTGTGTGTGTGTGTGTGCGTGGGAGAGAGAGAGAGCCTGGAATACACAGGAGAGTGTACTGATGGGACAGATTCCGAGCCCTCCTGGGTTCTCTGTGAAAGAGCCCATCTCAAACAGAGGGTGTCCTCTCTGATCATCCCTCTCTCATCCCAGCCCTGTCTCATCCCCCAGCCCTGTCTCATCCCCCAGCCCTCTCTCATCCCAGCTCTGTCTCATCCCACCCCAGCCCTGTCTCATCCTCCAGCCCTGTCTCATCCCAGCCCTGTCTCATCCCAGCCCTGTCTCATCCCACCCCAGCCCTGTCTCATCCCCCAGCCCTGTCTCATCCCAGCCCTGTCTCATCCCCCAGCCCTGTCTCATCCCAGCCCTGTCTCATCCTCCAGCCCTGTCTCATCCCAGCCCTGTCTCATCCCAGCCCTGTCTCATCCCCCAGCCCTGTCTCATCCCAGCCCTGTCTCATCCCAGCCCTGTCTCATCCCACCCCAGCCCTGTCTCATCCCAGCCCTGTCTCATCCTCCAGCCCTGTCTCATCCCAGCCCTGTCTCATCCCAGCCCTGTCTCATCCCCCAGCCCTGTCTCATCCCAGCCCTGTCTCATCCCACCCCAGCCCTGTCTCATCCCACCCCAGCCCTGTCTCATCCCCCAGCCCTGTCTCATCCCAGCCCTGTCTCATCCCACCCCAGCCCTGTCTCATCCCAGCCCTGTCTCATCCCAGCCCTGTCTCATCCCACCCCAGCCCTGTCTCATCCCCCAGCCCTGTCTCATCCCCCAGCCCTGTCTCATCCCCCAGCCCTGTCTCATCCCCCAGCCCTGTCTCATCCCCCAGCCCTGTCTCATCCCCCAGCCCTGTCTCATCCCAGCCCTGTCTCATCCCACCCCAGCCCTGTCTCATCCCAGCCCTGTCTCATCCCACACACACACACACACACACACACACACACACACACACACACACACACACACACACACACACACTGTTTAACTTGACTTGCTTTTTGTCTCATCTCATACCCTGTACTGTATGATAAAACCAAGCCCCTAGGTCAGTCTGTGAGGTCAAGTAGGCTTGGGGGTGTGTTTTAGAGTTTTGGAGAATCCTGGCCTATGAGCCCACTGCGCATTCATAGCGGATGGTCATATGAAACTGGATAAACAACGATGTGTTATGCGTTTGTTTACAGCTCAAAATATTGATTATTGTTCACAGCGTATGGATGCCTCTCAATATCCTTACTGCCGTGCTCCCAAGCTCTTGAGTTTTTGTCCCTGAAGTGTGTCCTCTGGACAACAAACTTAGACTGTGAGTGCGGGACATGCAAATAAAACATGCAGAATCTCCCATGCAAGCAAGAGGGCATCTCAAATGATCAAAGGTTACTAAAGTATCTACTGTACAGTAGCTAAGCTGGCAGAGTCAAGAAACAAGCTGAACACTAGATGACTACAGTAGGTATTGTGTACTCTAGCTACAGTACAGTAGCTAAACTGATTATATTTAAAGAGGCTGCAGTTCGGTTGTTTTGATTAAGTAAAGAAGAGTCTTCTTTATAAAACTGCAGTTTGATATTTGAAATTTGGTTGAAAAAATGATTTATGGAAATAAAATAATCAAAATCAAGAAAATAAAAACAGAGAATGTTAATTTACACACAGTTATGCTTGGCTGTAAGCGGTGTTAATGAGATGTCACAAAACTACAGTAGCAACGATTAGCCGATCAATTAATGCCAGCTTTGTCAAACCTACATTTAGCTGCTTATAAGCAGCAGCAGTGATGTACAGTATGTCAGCAGCTGTGCTTGATTTAACTTCCTTAATGTTTTGCCCATGAGCTGGTAGGGGTTTGGAATGCTCAGAACAAACAGTGAATGCATTATGATGTCATACAATATAGATTCATTTTGGAATTCCATTGCACCCTGGGAACATTCTGAAGGACTCACAACTTAACAAGCTCTCCAGTATGAGGCCACTTCTTTTTTTAGCAGTACCTACACAATGGATTTTCAAAAACTCAAGTTGATCTTTACAGCGGCTCTGCTAATAGCATCCGCATTGCGCAAGCCTCCAGACCTCGAGAATGTTCTGAACAGCCTTATAGGCCTGCCAGCTGTCGTGACTGGACAGTTTTCTGCCACCCTGGACAGCTTCAGCCTACAGTTAGCAAACATCTCATTCTCTGACGACGTAAGCAGCGCAACCAAGATGGCGACAACAGCACCAAACAACCAGCTACAACCACAAGATGCTCTCGAGACCCTCTGCCAACCTGAGATCCTCAAACAACCTGAGATCCTCAGCCAACCAGAGACCCTCAAACAAACTGAGACACTCAGACAAACTGAGACCCTCAAACAACCTGAGACCTTCAGCCAACCTGAGACCCTCAAACCTGAGACCTTCAGCCAACCTGAGACCCTCAAACAACCAAAGACCCTCAAACCTGAGACCCTCACCCAACCTGAGACCCTCAAACCTGAGACCCTCAGCCAACCTGAGACCCTCAGCCAATCTGAGACCTTCAAACCTGAGACCCTCAGACAAACTGAGACCCTCATCCAACCTGAGACCCTCAAACCTGAGACCCTCAGCCAACCTGAGACCCTCAAACCTGAGACCCTCACCCAACCTGAGACCCTCAGCCAACCTGAGACCCTCAAACCTGAGACCCTCAAACCTGAGACCCTCACCCAACCTGAGACCCTCAAACCTGAGACCCTCAAACCTGAGACCCTCAGACAAACTGAGACCCTCATCCAACCTGAGACCCTCAAACCTGAGACCCTCAAACCTGAGACCCTCAGACAAACTGAGACCCTCAAACCTGAGACCCTCAAACCTGAGACCCTCACCCAACCTGAGACCCTCAGCCAACCTGAGACCCTCAGCCAACCTGAGACCCTCAAACCTGAGACCCTCACCCAACCTGAGACCCTCAGCCAACCTGAGACCCTCAAACAACCTGAGACCCTCAAACCTGAGACCCTCAAACCTGAGACCCTCAGCCAACCTGAGACCCTCAAACCTGAGACCCTCAGCCAACCTGAGACCCTCAAACAACCTGAGACCCTCAAACCTGAGACCCTCAGCCAACCTGAGACCCTCAAACCTGAGACCCTCACCCAACCTGAGACCCTCAAACAAACTGAGACCCTGAAACCTGAGACCCTCAAACCTGAGACCCTCACCCAACCTGAGACCCTCACCCAACCTGAGACCCTCAAACCTGAGACCCTCAGCCAACATGAGACCCTCAGCCAACATGAGACCCTCAGCCAACCTGAGACCCTCAGCCAACCTGAAGATGTGAACACCCAGTCTGGCTTAAGAATAAGAACAAGAACAAGAGTCAGACTCCAGAACAGTGAAATGACGGCTGGGACCTCTTGTGTTCTGTTCATTCTGTGTCTGGCACTGTGGGCCAGTATTGTGGTGCTGGAACTCCATGCAAACTCCATATTCAAAGACTGGCCTGCAAAGATGCTGTTAGGGTTCACCAGAGCCCTGTCGTGGCTGAGTGGTCCTATCAGAAGGAAGAACAAGAAGATGTCCAAGGTAGGCATGGTATTACGCAATGGCGATCGTAAGGAAACATGAGGGGCAGGTTAAGCAATGGTGTTCTTGCCAAGTGTTTACGCTCTGTTTTTTTTTTCTTCCTTAGCGAATGAGGAACGCAATAAAGGAGGAGAGGAGGAAGGCAGCCCTTCTGGAAGAGGCTGATCGCTCTTCCTCTTCCTCTGCCCTGCTGATCCTCCGGGAGCCCAGCCTCAGCTGCCGTCGCCGTGGGGGCAGGGGGAAGGGCTACCGCCGTCGATAATTGCCGCCATTGGCTGCTATGAAGGATGAATTTAAATAAACCTTCAGCTTTTGCAATTAACATATTGTTTATTTTATTATGATTTTATGCTATTAAGGATTGAATCAATGAGCAGAGACTATAAATAGTTCAAGAGTTCAGTAGATTTCTTTTTTTTTTGCAATATTATGCAACAGTTGCTTATCAGCTCCCAAGTTCCTGACTAAACAATATAACATAAATGTGAATAATATTAACCTCAAAGTAAAGCCTACATGAATATGAGTAATAAGTCAGATCCAGGGACGTTCTGCAGTGCAGATAACACCGCTCTGAGAGCAGCACTGGTGTTTTGTCTTTCACACACACACACACACACACACACACACACACACACACACACACACACACACACACACACACTCCCGTTTTCTTTCTGTGACGACCTCTCTTTTATCACATAGTTTAATGTTTGAGCCATCCTGGCTCTCTCATCCCCAGTCCTCTTCCCTAGAATAGCTGAGGGTGGGTCAAGGTGACCCATGCAACTACATTAAAAAATAATTCTCTGCAACCGTTCAAGTTACAGCGCCCTGCTTTCATGACTTTTCCTAGATATGTGCGTTTTACGTGTCAGTGTTTTTGAAACTTCGAAATCCCACCAGGAAAAGGTAGTTTGGTCATTTTTTGTGTGTATTCTGGCTAAAAGCCGGTCAGCCATCTTTTTTTACCTGACTTTTAGGCTGCAATGCTACTTTCTCCCAGCAGATGTCGCCTAGGTTCATCAATATGTTTTTTTTATTTTTTTTATAGGAATCAAGGTTGAATGAATAATCCATCCTTACATATGGATATAAGAATGTGCACAGCAATAATATTTTTGTGGTAGACTATATGTGACTTCAACAATGAATGCAAAAGGTTACACTCACACAATGGCTCATTTAGATAAAACTGTTTAATCTCAAAACGTATGCTATCAGCTCAACACAGGTCAAATGTCTTCAAACGAATAGCACTCAATAGTCTATGATGCAAATGTTGAATTTTGAAATGCTGTAAATGTCTTGAAAACACAGCCTTACGTTTATGGATGTGAATGCTTATGTAGGCTAGTGCATGAATGCAAAATTACTAGATAGATGAGGAAAAAATGAATTTAATCCATTTTGGAATAAGGCTGTAACATAACAAAATGTGGAAGAAGTAAAGGGCTGTGAATACTTCCTGGATGCACTGTAGATATGCACGTTGGTCTGCGTGCATTTCCCTTTGGCCAAGCCGCTTTTTTTCTGTTTGTTGAATAGACCCTCACTAGCTCTACTTTTGTCATAATACCCTCTTGATTAAAGCTGTACCTTTTTAGTCCTAAAATTATAAGTGGCATGCCCATTATTTTTAGGAGTTGCTTCTAAATTGGTGAATAAGGACCAACTTTTAGCCTTAAAATGTTTTGTGAATACCATCCCTGCAGTGTGTGTGTGTGTGTGTGTGTGTGTGTGTGTGTGTGTGTGTGTGTGTGTGTGTGTGTGTGCAGGGACGTGCACAGATAGACACGAGGTGGTGCTAGAGGTGGTGCTTTGCCCTCTGGACAAGGCAAGTGCCTTTTTGAAAGTTACTTATAAATTCTCGATTAAAAGCGTGTAATAATAATGCCCCAAAATGCGTTGTAATTCCCCCCCCCCCCCGCACACACACCGTGCCCCTCCCCTCCCTCTCTTCCTTTGTCAACGGTAAACGTGAAAAGTGACACAAACACAGGCGCGCTGCAGCAGCACTGCACACAGCACACACATCTCCTCTCTGCCCTTTCCCCATCCAGAGTGATGACAGCTAACCAGCCAGGTAACACATAAACCAAACGAGTGTGTTTGCCCCCTAAGCCTCAGTTGCCAAACTATAACTTGCATTTATTTGTCTCTGTTGTGAAGTAAGTCTCATACAGCGCCAAACAGCTGAGCATAAATTAACCGACTGCCCACCTGCTTAACAAGCTAGACGCTAGTCATAATCAATTAATGGATTTAACGTAATAATGACCACCACATGACCAATGTCGGTAGAATTTGTTGTTGGTACAGCATGTGAAGCTATCAGTATAATTAAGATGAATATTTAGTATTATGTAGTAGTGTTGCACGATATACCGGTACCAACGGTCTACCGCGGTGCCAAAACGTCACGGTGCCAACTACACTATAAGCTCTATACAACAGTACTACCGTGGAATACGCTACTACCGTTGAACACGGCAGGGGGACAATGTTACCTCTGTTCCCAAATTCACTGGTTTATGCTAATGAGAAGACTGGCTCGCGACACCGTTGTGCAGCTCCCAATGTGTTGGCTCGCGCACACATCTCCGCAGTCACAATATTGACGTTATCTGTATGCCTGGGCGCGAGCCAGTCTTGTTCTCAGTAGGCTATCGTAATGTCAGAAGTGTTCCCTAGCTCCGAGTCCGCACCATCAAATGTAACATTATTGAAGAAACAACTCGAAAAGTTTAATATGGAACTATTTTGGTTTTAAACCAGATAAACAAGGAATAGCGATAGATGATGGCCGTCCGTTGTGCAGGTGATGCAGCGATGCCGTACAGGCAAAATGACATCATCAACACATCAAACTTAATAAAGCATCTACAATCTCGTCATCCAGACCTTGCACTGGAATACAGACGAGCTAATGAGGTTAGTATGACTTTATTTGTTATAACTAGCAGTGTTCTTTCCATTAGCTAATATTACAAAAATGAATGAATAAACATCTTGGCTAAAGTGTGTGCTGCTGTTGCTAGCTAGCCAGCCAATGCTAACCAGCTGGCTAGCTAATGAAGTAACCTTAGCCTACCTGCTGTCATATCGTAATGCACAGCTGTTGAATTAAATTTGTCGTCCTCTCATTCCAACTCCAAACTCCTTAAAATAATGTCAGCTAGATTATGTAGGCTGAGACGAATCCAATGATATCCACCTCTTGACATTTGGTCATTTGATCTGGTTTTGACTTAAACGAAAGTGAAAGCTAGATAAAGCATGTTGATGTCACTGCCATTGACCACAACCCAGTGGCCCTCCGCTGACCTTTACTGGTGGTTGGTGAAACTACACTTGTGTGTATACATGGCTGATTCTGTTGTTGTTAGATTTAGAACATTTTAAATATTTCATATTCATAATTAATAATATGCATAATATATTTTTACTTACCTGTAGAGTTACAATGTAATGCGTTAAATGCATGTTATTCATGCACCACTCGTATAAAGTGATTACACTGTACTGTAATGTACTGTACATTGCACGTTCATAAAAATAAAAATAAAAAGTAAATGCTGCGGTATCATGATACTACTTGGTATCGTGATACTTTGGCTGGTATAGTATCGCAGGTCAAATATTGGTATCGTGACAACACTATTATGTAGTAATCTTAATCAAGTCTTACCCCCCCCCCCCGGTCAACAACTCGCGCGACAATCAAAATCTCTGTCAGCACCGCCCCCACCCCCCATCTTGCCGTGCAAGGTGCCCTCATTTTTCACTGAGCACCTGCCCCCCAAAATGCCTGTGCACGCCACTGTGTGTGTGTGTGTGTCAGGGGGGTGGAGCTGAGGTGTGTGTGTGTCAGGGGGGTGGAGCTGAGGTGTGTGTGTGTCAGGGGGGTGGAGCTGAGGTGTGTGTGTGTCAGGGGGGTGGACCTGAGGTGTGTGTGTGTCAGGGGGGTGGAGCAGAGGTGTGTGTGTGTCAGGGGGGTGGAGCAGAGGTGTGTGTGTGTCAGGGGGGTGGAGCAGAGGTGTGTGTGTGTCAGGGGGGTGGAGCAGAGGTGTGTGTGTGTCAGGGGGGTGGAGCTGAGGTGTGTGTGTGTCAGGGGGGTGGAGCTGAGGTGTGTGTGTCAGGGGGGTGGAGCTGAGGTGTGTGTGTGTCAGGGGGGTGGACCTGAGGTGTGTGTGTGTCAGGGGGGTGGAGCAGAGGTGTGTGTGTGTGTCAGGGGGGTGGAGCTGAGGTGTGTGTGTGTCAGGGGGGTGGAGCTGAGGTGTGTGTGTGTCAGGGGGGTGGAGCTGAGGTGTGTGTGTCAGGGGGGTGGAGCTGAGGTGTGTGTGTGTCAGGGGGGTGGAGCTGAGGTGTGTGTCTGTCAGGGGGGTGGAGCTGAGATGTGTGTGTGTCAGGGGGGTGGAGCTGAGGTGTGTGTGTGTCAGGGGGTGGAGCTGAGGTGTGTGTGTGTCAGGGGGGTGGAGCTGAGGTGTGTGTCTGTCAGGGGGGTGGAGCTGAGGTGTGTGTCTGTCAGGGGGGTGGAGCTGAGGTGTGTGTGTGTCAGGGGGGTGGAGCTGAGGTGTGTGTGTGTCAGGGGGGTGGAGCCCAGATGTATGTGTGTTTGTGGAGGTGGCAGAGAGAGAGAGAGAGAGACATCAGAGCAGCTCATTATGAGTACTAGTGAAAACTCAGTGCCCGTTGTGGTTGTTCTATCCACCTATCTCCCTCAAGAAAGGGAAATTAGCTGTTTACATTAGTCATTACATGTACTAAAGTGCAACATGCATTTTGTATGATATACTGTACAGAGTGGTGGCCGCGCAGTCAAATGATTTTCTAAATCAAATTCTCCCTGTAAATACATGATGTAAAAACAACATATGTCTATGTTCAAGTTTTAGATTGTTTTTTTTTGCCTCTGGCAAGGGACAAGTAGACTATTTCCAGTCTGTTGTGTTGGGAAATGATCAACATACTTGGTGCAATGAACACCTCGCTGCAACACACACTATAATGCAATGTCAGGGGCTTTCACAAGTAAAACAGGAATAAGAAGGCCTAATAATATTTAAACATACAGTTGACAGGCACACACATTTACATCACACTATAAACAATTAATAGAGTTAATACTCTATAAGTAAAACAGGAATAATAATTAGTTAGATTTTTTTTTTCCCCTCTGACAAGTGAAGAATTTCCAGCATCTCATTCTAGGAGACTGAAAAGTTTTATAATAGGACAGGGAAATAAAGGAAAGAATAGTTATTATAATGATTGTATATTAAATATTTATATTAAAAATTTTAATTTTAATACGTTTTAAATAATAATGGACCTTCATGAATTTATCATTTGTCAAACGGCCAACATTGAACTGTGATCCTCAAGTTGACTGACCTCATCTCTGAAGAATGTATTTTCCCTCTATACTGTAGCTTGTTGTCATCATGTTCCAATACATTGAGCAAATCAAATCAAATCAAACTTTATTTGTATAGCGCATTTCATACACAGAGGCAACACAATGCGCTTTACAGAGAGCAATGGGGGGGGGGGCATAGGTCCCACCCCTACATATTCCAGAGGGAAGCAAAAAAAACAAACAGTTTCACTCGGGGGCCAGAAAAGTGAGCTGTAAAAATTCTTCCTGAGCAAGCTCCTGGAAAATGTTTTGTCTATCGGCTAAGACCATACAGAGCAGTAGACATGGGCTAGACACCCCCTGACTGTGGACAGTGTCCACGCTGCTCGTATCTAATTGTGATGTATGTTCTGCTGTGTACTGATTCACTGGTTATTTGGAGCGAGGTGCAGTGGATATTTCCTCCTGCTCTACTGTATCTCCTGCATCACGGTGTCAGCATCCATTATCCTGCTAGAAATATCTGTACTTTTCTCTTCCTCCAGGCAATTCTATTCCTGAATCATACCGCTTATTTACTTTCACTCAATGTTTTCATTGTTGGCTTCTGGGGCTGGGCCTCGTACGGAGTAAATCTCTTCTGGGGCTGGGCCTCGTACGGAGTAAATCTCTTCTGGGGCTGGGCCTCGTATGGAGTACATCTCTTCTGGGGCTGGGCCTCGTACGGAGTAAAGCTCTTCTGGGGCTGGGCCTCGTACGGAGTAAATCTCTTCTGGGGCTGGGCCTCGTACGGAGTACATCTCTTCTGGGGCTGGGCCTCGTACGGAGTACATCTCTTCTGGGGCTGGGCCTCGTACGGAGTAAATCTCTTCTGGGGCTGGGCCTCGTACGGAGTAAATCTCTTCTGGGGCTGGGCCTCGTACGGAGTAAATCTCTTCTGGGGCTGGGCCTCGTACGGAGTACATCTCTTCTGGGGCTGGGCCTCGTATGGAGTAAATCTCTTCTGGGGCTGGGCCTCGTATGGAGTAAAGCTCTTCTGGGGCTGGGCCTCGTACGGAGTACATCTCTTCTGGGGCTGGGCCTCGTACGGAGTAAATCTCTGCTGGTAGCCTACTGACAGAATAACAAAATTAACAATCATTAAAAAAAAACATCTGTTGTGGTGGCGTCCGACAGGCTGATATGTGGCTGCATTCCAAACGAAACACTTTGACTTTATATTCAGCTAGTTTAAGGGTATCTATTCATTCAACCCAGTAGTATCAGGACTTTATATTCAGCTGATTTAAGTATTCAACATAGTATCAGGAGTCTATTAGGCTAATGGTAAATTGTCAAACCAATTCTACATTTGCGTGGAAACCAAGGAGCCAAATGTTCCCGAACCCCTGACCTACATGTTACTTCTACACTAACCTCTACACTAACCTCTACACTAGCCTCTACACTAACCTCTACACTAGCCTCTACACTAGCCTCTACACTAACCTCTACACTAACCTCTACACTAACCTCTACACTAGCCTCTACACTAACCTCTACACCTCTACACTAACCTCTACACTAATCTCTACACTAATCTCTACACTAACCTCTACACTAACCTCTACACTAACCTCTACACTAATCTCTACAGTAATCTCTACACTAACCTCTACACTAACCTCTACACTAACCTCTACACTAATCTCTACACTAACCTCTACACTAGCCTCTACACTAACCTCTACACTAACCTCTACACTAGCCTCTACACTAATCTCTACACTAACCTCTACACTAATCTCTACACTAACCTCTACACTAACCTCTACACTAACCTCTACACTAATCTCTACACTAACCTCTACTCTAATCTCTACACTAACATCCACTAATCTCTACACTAACCTCTACACTAATCTCTACACTAACCTCTACACTAACCTCTACACTAATCTCTACACTAACCTCTCTGCAAACCTCTACACTAGCCTCTATGCTAACCTCTACACCAGGCATTCCCAAACTGTGCGGCGCGCCTCCCCTGGGGGGCCACAAAGAAATTCAGGGGATGCGCGGAGGGATGGTTAGAAGAAAAATAAAAAAAGATTTTTCTATGGTTTTTATGAATGAAACGTGATTTTAAAGGTCAGAAAATCAAAATAAATAATGGGAAAGATGTATACTGAATTTGTGGATAGTGCAGAGAGAGCCTCCTCCGCAGGCATGAATGTATTGTGCGAAAACGTCATAACGTTAACTAGCAACAGGTGCCACCGAGCTAACTTAGCTGTGTAACGTTATCGGCTAGCTGACGCTGCCTTGCAAAATGGACAGATTTGGGGGTTTGGGGGGGCGTGGGTGTGTCAGTGTTTTCAGAGGGGAGGCCCACATTGATGGAGTTTGGGAACCCATGCTCTACACTAACCTTTGCTTTGAGAATCCTAACATGTAAAACAAGGACTAGACAAGCAAGGAAGCTCCTCATGCTCTGAACTCAATGGATTTGTAGAAGGGTCCCTGAGTAAAATTGACTCTTTTTTTTTACTGTAACTATACACCAAGTATAGTTTTTGTGTACAAGGCAATATGTATTGGCAAATAATGGCAATGGGAGAAATGAACTGTGGCTAGCACTCCTAGTGGTGGTGGTGCTCTGGCACATCCTGGGTCCGTCCCAATTCAAGGGTTGCATCCTACCTAGGTCGCAGCCTACGCGCTCTATGTAGGTCGCGTCCTTCAGGCCAAGTAGGCCGGATATAAATGTTTTGTGAAATGGGACGGTCTAGCCTACAGAGGATTCCCAACTCGTCATTTTGTTGCCTAGGCAGCCCCAAGCGTGTCGCGTGCCGGTAGCGCGACCTGTCCAAATGCTGACGGCAGGTTGTTATGGAAACACCACAGAAAATGCCTGTCTAAATCGTCTATCTAAACTCGTAGATACAGGCGTAATTTGGATAAAGTTTCCACATATTGGGATTCTATGGTGGTACTATCAGGCATGAAATTGTATTAAAACGTGATAATATTAACATCAAAGCAGTTTAAAAATGTTTTAAAATCCGAGCAATGGCGGCTGGTACAGGAATTAATCCGGACCGAAACGCATTCTGGGAGGGAGGCCGCGAAGGATCCATCAGTTGTATCCTTCAAATTCGTCAAAAGTAGGCCGCGTTTGTGGGTTGCATTCAGAGGACTCTTTGTAGGCTGAATGAATTGGGACAGCACTTGTCGCCCCGCTGTGACGTAGCAGCCTTCAAATCCGACCTAGGTAGGATGCAACCCTTGAATTGGGACAGACCCCCTGTGTGACGAACGCATACATGAACGGACGGACAGGGGCTGGGATAGATTTCATTGGGTGGGGGACAACTATCTGTTATGGAAACTTAAAGGGATAGTCCACTAAACTATCAAAGATTTTCCCGATTTTTCAGACAAATGTTGAGATACAGCTTGTCCAACAGTCTCATTCCCAATTTGTTTCTCAACGCTCAATAAGAAAACAGATTTATCATGAGATTTTCAACTATTATGTACCAGCAATCAGTACAGAGATGTTCAACTATAACACACTAACTGCTCTAGCACTTCCCTCCATATGGAGCTGAGATTGGATGCTGGAAGCAAAGTGATGCACTGTAAAAGCCTGGGACAATCTTATTGCTCTTAAATCATTCAAATCACCCCCACCACACACATACACACACACACACACACACACACACACACACACACACACACACACACACACACACAACACACACAAAGAAGTGTTGGTGTGTGCCACAGTTAGAGGTTGTCTAAATCATGTAGTATAAAACACATGCTTTATTGACTGGCTGGATGTTAGAAATGATAAATGGTTATGCTAAGTGGCTCTGACATCTGGAGCATCACTTTGAAGCAGCTTAGTGAAGAGTTTTAACACATTTTCTACTTCTCTAAAGTAATCTGCTGCTACTTGGAGGCATGTGAAGCACAAACATCACTCTTAACAGCGTCGTTGTAGCATCTGTAGCAGCCATCCCAGTGATGAGGCAAGAGGCTGGAGTGATTTCACACTGTGAAAGATGGAGAGAAGGGAGAAAGTGTGTGTGTGTGTGTGTGTGGGGGTCGGTGGGGGGTGAGTGTGCATTTACTGATTTAGTGTGTGTGTTCCAGTGTGTGTGACTGAGTGAGAGAAAAAGCAACAGCTTGTGATATCTCACCAACGTCTCACCAACGCCTACTGCTTAGACAACTGAACATCACAACACTTAACAGATCCTTATCAAAAAAGATACATGACTACATCATTTCATGGTTTTAGATTCCTCTATTCCTGAATGGTCTACGCTTTGAGTCCCCGGTGTGTGAGAAGAGATGTGTAATAAAATGTGACACGTTCATTTTATTTTCATGGGAATTACACCACTGGTTTCTATCACCAAAACTCCTGTTCTCAGATCAGGGAACATGCAAATGCTCAATCACATTGCTCTATTCAACCTTCAGAACGACATGACAGCAGAACGTCTTGGGCTCTCATTTACAGTTGTACAGTAGCACTTGTAAGTTCACTGAGTTAAAGATAGTGTCCTTTTATTAAATCACCATAAAATTGCTATGTACTTTTTTTTCTTTTTTAAACCCCTCATGTCCTCTATGTCTGGGTTCAGTTATGAGGCTACGAGATGTTCCGATTGTACTCTTATTGGTGGGTCAACTTGCAATTGATGGGTCCACAAATTTGCAGAGCTTGCCCAAAGGCTTGGGAGGCGAGCCCAAGGGAACACAGGTGGACCCTATGAGAGGGCGAGAGACAGAAAAACATCCACAATTCTGTGGCCCAGATCTGGACCACATATTGTACCACGTGGTCCACTCCTGTTTGCCAGATTTGGGCTACAAGCAGCTCACAACATGGCTGCATGACATCCAAGAACAAACCAAATGAACCAGAACTGGCTCAAATCTGGGCCACAGATCATGTTTATTCTGGACCAATCCCATTACTTCACTTTGTCCACAAATTTATTTATTTTTTAAAATGATTGGAAGCAATAATTTAATGTTAATATCAGCTAATTAAATGTTACATTAATCTTAATTAGCTGTGCTGTTAAGAAAGATATTGAATAATGTTGTGGCAAGATGTAAAAACTAAAATCTAACAAATAAAAAAACAGTTAAAAAAAAAATGACACAATGACTGGTAGCAATGGCTACCAAACCAAAAAGAACTGTAAAATTCAAGTTAAATATCTTAATTCAAATAAAGTGAAAAAGCAATACATTTACAGACATTTTCATTAAAAGTTTTGCAGAGAAACACTTATTTTACTTGAATTTAAATTCTGAATTCTTACGATAAAATACATTTCTATTAAGTGACAGCACTAAATGTTTGGCAGAGAAACACTAGCCTGACGCACACCAGATGGTTTGTTTCACTCAACCATCTGGGAAAGCTTTGTGGGAAACTGTTTGGAAAAGGGCAGGCACTTTCAAAACTACCTTGCAGGTGATTGGACGAACCATCTTAGCCTGAATTGCCATTTCGTTTCACTTCATTATTCAGTGTGAACAGGCTCCCATTGCAGCCGTTTGCCGAGATGGGTGTTGCCGAAGAGGGAGACCAAAGCAATTAGTTCATCCCATCCTCGACCCTCAGGTCGTCTGGCACAGGTCTGCTTTCTGTCCCCAGAGTTAAAACATGGAGAAGCAGCGTTCAGTTTTTATGCCCCACATATCTGGAACAAACTTCCAGAAAACTGCAGGTCTGCTGCAACTCTTGGTTCTTTTAAAACAAGCCTGAAGACTTTTCTTTTTGCCACTGCTTTCTAAGAGGAGTTATGTTTATCAGTATACTGCACTGTAACTTTTATTCCTGTATTCTATTTGTCCTGCTTTTTGTTTTAAATGTCTATAATGACTTGCTTTTTGTTTTAATGCTTTTAATTTGTCCTGCCTTTTGTTTTAAATGTCTATAATGTCTTGCTTTTTGTTTTAATGCTTTTAATGTCTCATGAAAAGCACCTTGAATTGCCCTGTGGCTGAAATGTGCGATATAAATAAACTTGCCTTGCCCTAGTCCTTTTGCAATCGTATGCTTTCTAATAAATCAGACTGAACCTTTTTGAACGAACCTTGGCAAATCCTTTTTATTTTTGATAGCTAGATCAAATTTATTTCCATTACACAACACTAATGTACAGTCTTGGGTTTCGTATGTTTGTGGTGGTTTGGTTTCCACTACCACTTCCACTTCCAACTACAACATGCTACACCGGGCAGGAATAGGCAGCAACTTAGTGATGGCATTTGTTTTTTTTCCAGTAGCTTGCTACAGCCTAGCTATTAGACTGCTTCTTGTTAACTAACTTGGATTTGCCTCACCAGCCAACACTGGTACTACTGCTAAATATACTTACCTGAGTGTAGTCACAACGTTAGCTATCCGCATGGAAGAAACATATCATGAACCCATGAATTTCTTGCTCCAATGAAGAAGAGGAAACGGATAATATTCAATGACAGCAACCTCAAGTGTACTCAAAGTGAGAGGCTGGGAGATAGGTCTCAAAGCAGACAAGATCTTCGTCTTGTGGATGGAACATTGAAGAAGATCGACATAATTATCCACAACCTATGTCCACAACCACAACATGTTAAAGAACACGAAAGAACCAGTGTTTACTTCCTACTCTTCGATTTGGAGGAATATCATTGGCGAGTGTCAAATCACGTGACACTTTAGCAAATTTTGGTTGGTTCTACAGCCAGGCCCCTTTCGTTGTAGTCCGCCGCACATCCTGACTAACTTCGTAAGGCTAAATTTAATTTTCATAAAACTATGATCGAGTTAGGATTGCCAACAAACGGAAACATGTTTTAAAAAAAGCCACATACTTTATGTCAAAAAATCAGCTACTCTATTGGCGAATCTCTATACTTTCAACAACTAGAGCAGATAGCCAGCTCCGGCCTGTCATCTATTAGCTGCTGAATCCTCTGTATCCTCCACCTCCACATGCCACATTCAGCCTACAAAGAGCAAGCCCCCAGGATCAGCTTGGCGCATTGAAGCCACCATGGGCTTTCAGGCCAAGCTCGGTATTGCAAGTCACGTGACGGCATGCGGCCCAAGACCCTTATTTCCCATGGTTTGTGGATTATGATAGATAGGGCTAGAAAAGGAAAACAAAATTTTTCTGGGTATCATTCAGCATCAGAGACCAATCTAATCAATATAAACTTTTAATTCAATTGGGGTTTTTTGTTTTTGAAGCCACCAATACCTGTATCGAGCCCATATTGAAACATGTGCTGTGCACGAGCCTCGGGGACGCTAGGCGCGCGTTCATGAGTCCTGCGAACTCGGCGGAAAACACGTCACCATAGGAAGACCCGCCCTACTCTGCCTCTGATTGGATAGTTTTAAGGAAGTCATATGACGTCGCTAACATTTGCTATGCTTTTAGCAATGAAGCTGCTATGATCATGCTAATCATAGATATGAACGTATGTCTATGATGCAAATGATCATGACATGTGGTTACTTTAGGACATCGTTGGAAAAGATCTAGAGGGTAAGTGGGTCAATGTTGAATAACTTAGCTTACATTATCTAATGTTACATTTCTTTATATTAACGTCGACTATATTGATAGGCTAGGTAGCTATGCTAACGGTAGCTATGCTAACGGTAGCTAATGCTAACGGCTTAGGGTTAACTTTAGTTAATGCTAACGTTACGTTCGGAGGTTTCAGATGTATTTCAATTTTAACATAATGTTGAGCATGCTCAATGTGACATTGTTCATACATTGATTACAGTCTGTAATATTGTCTGGCATTATTTAGCTATAGTGGGCTGATGCTTGCTGCTGCTACTATAGCATGGTTATTGTTATCACCTGAAGGCATTATTACCATTGCAAGTAAGCATGATATACATGATATGCCATGCCTGAAAATCAAATTAATAGTGTAATTCTTCCCCATCATAGCTCATGGTACACTGATATAATCATTCTCATTGCCTTTGCTAATACTCATCTCTTTTATCAAACTTTATGCTAGGAAAGAAATCTGGCTGTGATTCAGCCTGGAGGTAGGAGGGAGCTGTTCATTTGCCCTGTAGGCTTGCACCACAGTCCTAAACTGGATGGGAAAGCGCAGGGAGCCAGTGCTGAGAACGGAGTAGAGAAGTTGTGTGGAAGAGCATGGGGCCATTGAACACCAGGTCAGCAGCAGCTTTCTCCAGGAGTCTGATGGCCAACGCTGCAGGATGGCAGCAAGTAGGGAGTTGCAGGAGTCCAGGCGGGAGATGACAACAGCCTGGATGAGCACTAGCGCCGAATCACACCCAGATTTCTTTCCTAGCATAACGTTTGATAAAAGATATGAGTATTAGCAAAAGCAAGGAGAATGATTATATCAGTGTACAATGAGATATGATTGGGAAGAATCACAATATTAATTTGATTTTTAGGCATGGCATATACATGGCATGCTTATTTGCAATGGTAATAATGCCTTCAGATAATAACAATAACCATGCTTGATTAATTTGATGTATAATGTGGCAAATGCTATAGTAGCAGCAGCAAGCATCAGCCCACTATAGCTAAATAACGCAACAAGATTACAGACTGTAATCAATGTATGAACAATGTCACATTGAGCATGCTCAACATTGTTAAAATTGAAAAACATCTGAAACCTCTGAACGTAACGTTAGCATTAACTAACGTTAACTAAAGTTAACCCTAAGCCGTTAGCATTAGCTACCGTTAGCATAGCTACCGTTAGCATAGCTACCTAGCCTATCAATATAGTTGACGTTAATATAAAGAAATGTAACATTAGATAATGTTAGCTAAGTTATTCAACATTGACCCACTTACCCTCTTGATCTTTTCCAACGATGTCCTAAAGTAACCACGTCATGATCATTACGTTCATATCTATGATTAGCATGATCATAGCAGCTTCATTGCTAAAAGCATAGCAAATGTTAGCGACGTCATATGACTTCCTTAAAACTATCCAATCAGAGGCAGAGTAGGGCGGGTCTTCCTATGGTGATGTGTTTTCCGCCGAGTTCGCAGGACTCATGAACGCGCGCCCAGCGTCCCCGAGGCTCGTTCACAGCACATGTTTCAAATGGGCTCGATACAGGTATTGGTGGCTTCAAAAACAAAAAACCCCAATTGAATTAAAAGTTTATATTGATTAGATTGGTCTCTGATGCTGAATGATACCCAGAAAAATTTTGTTTGCCTTTTCTAGCCCTATCTATCATAATCCACAAAACATGGGAAATAAGGGTCTTGGGCCGCATGCCGTCATGTGACTTGCAATATCGAGCTTTGGCCACTACGTCAAATGGCTTCATGCGCCGGTGAGCAACTTTCATTGAAATTAATAGGCAGCCATTTTCAATGCCGTCTCCAGTTTATATTATACCTCCATGACAAAGAGTCCTCCGAATGCAGCCCACAAATGCGGCCTACTTTTGACGAATTTGAAGGATACAATTGATGGATCCTTCGTGGCCTGCCTTCGCAGTCTTCTCCCAGAATGCGAGGGAGCTGGCACGCGGCGCGCTAGGCATGCACTTGAGGCTGCCTAGGCAACAAAATGACGAGTTGGGAATCCTCCGTAGGCTAGACCGTCCCATTTCACAAAACGTTTACATCCGGCCTACCTAGCCTGAAGGACGCGTGCCTAGCGCACGCCTAGGCTGCGACCTAGGTAGGATGCAACCCTTGAATTGGGACAGACTCTCTGTGTCACTGGTGTCAGATGCCTCGTCCTCGACTAACAAAGCACGGTGTTGCTGACTAACGTTACTGCTAGCAGCAGTGCTAGTGCTATTTCTGCAGGAAATGCCCCCACAGTCGTTCCAGAGAACATATCCATCATTTTGACACATTTCGAGGCATCCTCTGCAACCGTGGAGACTGGCGGTGTGAGTGAGGAGGAGGAGGAGGCAGCCATCGCTGTACATTACATTTCAGTCATTTAGCAGACGCTTTTATCCAAAGCGACTAACAATAATTGCATTTAACGTAGGAAGAGCCAATGTACTACTACTTGCCAGAACTCACAAGTGCATCTTCCTTCTAAAACAAGTGACTAAGAGCATAATCTAGTGCTGAAGGCAAAGTGCAAGAATCGCAATCTAAAGTACAGTGCAATATAATATAATACAATAAGTGCTTAGGTGGGAGGATTGTTGTATTACTTCTTGAAGAGATGAGTTTTGAGCCTGCGACGAAAGATGGGCAGCGAATCTGCTGTCTTGACATCAGTGGGCAGTTCATTCCACCACTGCGGGGCCAGGACAGAGAAGAACCGTGACCGTGTCGATCGACCGCAGGAGCCTCGGAGTGACGGGGCAACCAGTCGCCCCAAGGTAGCAGAGCGTAGCGGTCGGGAGGGGGTGTAGGGTTTGACCATGGCCTGGAGGTAGGAGGGGGCTGTTCCTTTCATTGCCCTGTAGGTTAGCGCCAGAGTTTTAAACTGGATGCGAGCCGCTACAGGGAGCCAGTGTAGGGAACGGAGGAGGGAAGTTGTGTGGGGGAATTTGGGGTGGTTGAACACCAGGCGAGCAGCAGCTTTCTGGACAAGTTCCAGAGGTTTAATGGCTGACGCCGGTGCCCCAGCGAGGAGGGAGTTGCAGTAGTCCAGGCGGGAGATGACCAGGGCCTGGATGAGTACCTGCGCCATTTCATTAGTGAGGAAAGGGCGAATCCTCCTGATGTTGTAGAGCATGAATCTGCAGGAACGTGTGACAGATGTGACATGTGAGGAAAATGACAGTTGGTCATCTAGGGTCACACCCAGATTCCTCGCAGTCCGAGTCGGGGTCACCACTGTGTCTTCAATGGTGATGGCCAGGTCCCGGTGCGGGCAGCCCTTCCTCGCTGTACTCAGCTCTCGTTAGCTCGGTTGTAACGTGAAAGGTTTGAAATGAATTGAACCACAGAATGGGAAATGCTAGATGCTTTTACAGAGCTTTGTCCACACAATCATTCCCCCAATGATCAGAGAAACTCGCTACGAAGATATATCGCAGGTCACTTTTGACTAATTTAGTCGCAAAGGGCGTCTGGAAAGTCGCCAGATACAGCGACAGTCGCCAAGTTGGCAACACTGAATGAAGTCAAATGTCAAATGATCCTCATTGGCAGCAAATGCCCTCACAGTATCGTCTTCTGCATCAGGCCAGTAGGCCCAGTGTTGCCAACTTGGCGACATTGTTGATATATCTGGCGACTTTCCAGATCCCCTTGATGACTTGCATTACACCCAATAATTCTTCTCCTCTCTTTTGGCTTGAGGCCTATGACTCACAGAGGAATTCCACAACTGAGTTAACATGTGCCCCCTGAACTACACTATGGAGATTGGTTGGATTGGCTGGGTTTACTGTAGGTAGCCATCTCCCCTCAGCACTAAGCATGTCAGGGCTGTGAATATCAATCCCCTGTGATGTTCCCACAATTGGGAAATCTACATCATGATGTTATCCCATTTCATTATAGAGCTGAAAGCATGTATACTTCCCTTCCCTGTATTGTGATTATTGTCTTTGACTTTTTTGTAGGCCTCCACACATGGGTGCCACTTCCTACAAGCTCTTATCTGGGCCAAACACCTGGCCAAAATGGCCAGACAGCTTACTAGCAATATCCTTCCACATTCTATGTATTTATTTATTTATCCTTTGCTTGTTTTAATTTTAGCATTGAGCTCAGCTAGGCTTAGTGGGAGTTCATACCATCTGGGTTGCCTCAATAAGTCAAATCAATGAGGAAGAGGGTTTGCTCCCTTGTGAAGCCATCATGCTTGAACTGAGACACTGCTCGGGTTGCTGGCACTAGAAGACTCTCCCTCCCTACCCTCGCTGTCCTGACCCTTTTCCTGGCTGCTGTTCGGTTCTCTGGGGTCCCTTAATCAAGAACAGAACAGGTGATGAACTGTTTATGTCAATAATAACTGACCATTATAGTGGATATCCAACTCTATTAAGCCATTACCTGCTAGGTTTCTATGTAATTGAGCATAGTATGCTGAAAATAATAAGGGTCTGAAAATCATCAAACTAATCTGTGAGAAAAATGTGCACCCTCACTGTGCAGCCAGAATCAAGGAAGTAGGAATTGGGGTCCCATCCTGCCTGATAAACAGTAGGAGAGATCTCAGGGGTCGAGACCTTCCCTCATCCAAAAATAATTTAATTTCTTCATCCAAATACACTGTGAGATTGAATGGAACCCAATTAGTGTACATCGACATCAAATAAAGGTTATCTTACATGATGATGCCAATAGGTAAATGCCTGGTGAGAAGTTCGTTAATTTACATAAACCGGGATTCAAAATTGCACATTCTTCACTGCCCCAACGATATGAATATAGCCTAGAGCAGCGACTGAAAAGGCTCTATCCCCGAGCTTCCGCTTTGACCTCGGTACCTCCAGGAGCAGCCTATTCTAGGCCTATTCTATTCTAGTATACGTATTCAGGTCCAGAGAATAAAAGTACCTCAAACAGAAGACAGTGTCAGTTCTCACCACTTGCAGTGGAAATAAGTGTCAATAAAAGTTGTGTTGTACCCCAAAGTTATAGAGCCAGTGCAAGCATGCAGCTAGTGACTTCGACCCTGGAACCGTAGCTACTGATTCAGTTCCTCTGTCTCTTCAGACTACGCCAGACCTGGAACCGTAGCTACTGATTCAGTTCCTCTGTCTCTTCAGACTACGCCAGACCTGGAACCGTAGCTACTGATTCAGTTCCTCTGTGTCTTCAGACTACGCCAGACTGGAGATGGAGACAGACAGGAAATGTAACACTGGGGCTCGTCCGGGATTATTTCCATTTGTATCAGTGAATGAAGAATGCTGAGAGAAAATACAAGCTATAATATTGAAGAAGGAATTAACTAGCAGGATAGCATTGTAAAGAAGGCCAGCTATTGCGTCACACAATGTGTGAATTGAAATGTCGGCAGCCCGCGGGAGCAACGTGGCCACAAGTAAAAGTGATTATCAAGAGACTGTGACCAGCTATGCAAATCCATTCATGATTCTAACGCCGGTCAACCTAACGTAGAGCACACATCCAAAATCACGGATGATGGAACATGGTAAACATGCTGACCGTTATGGACATTTGGACGATATCAGCCCTTTCAAAGCAGACTGTTTACAACTAACATCAGCGCCAGCTCATTACAACCCATTGCACTCCAACACGATAGATGCCTGCTGTCAATGTCTCATCCCCACAGCTACCAGCTTCATGCACAAATCCATTTTTGCCATGTATGAAACTGTCAGAGACGGTGGGATTGAAATGCAGAGTAATTATACACCTGCCCAGGGGAAAATGAACCACTGTTAGTGGGCCAACACTATACCTGTGTATATCCCCAAAATATAGCTTATGTGACAACACCCATCACCAACCCCTTCATGTCTGACCTGCCCATGGCCCAATGTACCATAATCCATTTACTCCATGCTCTGAGCTCTCTCCAGCCATTCACCCGAGGTATGCCCAGTGTGAGACACCATCATGTGCCACCCCAGACGGAGATTGACGGTGCACCGGAGGACTCACTACAACAAAAGGGCAGTGTAACACCACGGGATGAATATGAGCACTCTCCACCTCGGCATGGCAGGTCCCGTACTCGCAGCAGACCTGTGCGTTACAACCTATCCCCAGAGAGCCAGGATCCTGTTAATCAACATGATCATGTGGCCACTCTGCCGCCTGGTCAGTATGATGGCACCACAGAGTTCACGCACTATTTCAAGGGCTGTGCTAACCATTGGTCAGAAAATACCACGGCTGTCCATCTTAAATTCTGTCCAGTAGATGGTGGTTCCGTAGTCCACAGGAACCCCAGGTCTGCTGGACGGGATTACAGCCGTATTGTGGAGGAGCTCGAGGCCACATATGGCCCCATGTCAGAGCATGCTGCTGCGGTGGGCATCGAGCTGAGGCAACGGGTCCGTAAACCAGGTGAGGCCCTACATGCTTGAGAGATCACATGAAAAACCGTTGATCATGTATGCTAACAGAACGGAGCAGGAGCAAGGTGCCATTGCTGTAGCAGTGTTCACGAATGCTATGGGAGATGCTGGCATTGTACAAAAACTGTTTGAAGAACAGCCCTCTAGGTTGCTGCAGGCATATGGAGTTGCACATAGGTATGCAGAGCGGAGACCCAGAACTGCCACAGAGGAGAGAAGATGGAGAGGAAGGGCTTGAAAGTAGCGTAGCAGTCGTAGTTGCACCTCATAAGAGCCCTAAACCATCTAACTCTCGCTTTAAGCAAAACAAACAGGAGGGCAGCCTTAAAACTATCAACTGGGGTGAAATCCGCTGCCACAGCTGTTCTGGCATCGGGCATTTGAAATGGAGCTGCGCCTCAACAAGGAAGCCAACTGCGGTTCAAACTGCCCCGGTGTCCCAGGATACGGAGGACCTACGCTCATCCACTTTGTTGCATTTTAGAGCTCAGGGCCAAGAGATGAGCATTCACATGCTAATACAGTACATGACATTGAGATTTGTGCTCTTTTTGATACCGGGGAACAGAAAAAGGTTTTCCCTACTCGGCATTACAATGCTCTCAACCCTGATGTCAGACCCCCGCTTCAGCCATCAATGGTGCAGTCACTGCAGGGCATTGAATCCAAAATAAATTCAGTGCTGGGTGCAAGTCCGAGTTGCTTGTGGAACAGTAATCAAATCAAATCAAATCTTTATTTGTATAGCGCATTTCATACATAGAGGCAACACAATGCACTTTACAGAGAGCAATTGGGGGTTGGGCATAGGTCCCACCCCTACATTTTTCAAAGGGAAGCAAAAAACTGTACGTCTTGAGATCTAGCTTAAGATGTCCTTTGTTTCAGCCCTTCTTAGGTACTCTGGCAAGGTGTTCAAGAGGTTGGGGGCATAGAAACTGAAAGCTGCCTCTCTGAGTCTCTTGGTCCTGGTTTTTGGAACTGTTAAGAGTTCAGTACCTGAGGATCTGAGTGGTCTGTTGGGCATGTACCTGACAAACATGTCGGAAATGTATTCAGGTGCGAGACTGTGGAGAGATTTTTAGACTAATAAAAGTATTTTGAAGTCTATTCTAGAATTGACAGGTAACCAGTGTAGTGGTGATTGTAAGACTGGTGTGCTGTGTGCCCTTCGTCTAGTCTTAGTGAGGACTCGTGCTGCAGCATTCTGTATCATTTGTAGTTTAGAGATTGCTTTCTTTGTTAGGCCAGATAGTAGAGCATTGCAGTAGTCCAGCCAGCTTGTGATGAAACCATGCATTAGTCTTTCAGTGTCAGCCTGAGAGAGAAACGGTTGCACCTTGGCTTTCTTTTGTGGTAAAAAGATGTCTTGGTAATATACTTGATTTGGGTTTCGAAATTAAGATCTGAGTCAAGTATGACACCTAGGTTTTTAGCCTGGCATTTGGTGTCAATGTAAGTGTAAGTAAGCGTTAACTTCATTGTCTCTGACAGAGGACATCCTCGGTAGCCCGTTCTTGGAGTTGATTGTACTCTTTGGTGAGCAAGTTTCCTACTTCAACGCCAACAATAGACCCAGGGTGCATGTTGCAATAATAGCCCGTACTACTGTTTTGGAGCCAGGACAGGAGGATATGGTACCAGGCAACGTACATCTCCACAGGCCTGTGAAGGAGTGCGTGATGATAAGTCCCACCAAAGGCTTTGTGGAGAAGCACCAAGTGCTGGTGGCGCGGTCTCTGGTTGAGCCTAGACCTATGAAGCGCATCCCTATCAGAATGCACAACCCTGGAAACACTGCTGTCACCATAAAGAAGGGGGCGGTGGAAGGGCTCCCTCAGCCAGTCGAGGCAGTACAACCCCCTACCACTGACACCAAGCCTCGTCCAACCACCATGGTGTCCCACTATACTGTCCCTGTCTCTCTGCTGCTGATTTCCTTCAACTGCTGGACTGCGTCACCCTCCAACAGCATGTTGATGTCCCCACACACTCTAGGGGACACACACTTGACCTGGTCATCTCAAACTCCGCCCATTAGCATCCTACAGGTCTACGATCTGTGTCTGACCATAAGACCATCTCAATGGAATTGCCGTTCCCCTCCCCCCACACAAAGCCCAAGCTTCAAATCCATTTCAGGAACCTGAGAAACATTCATCCTGACCCCCTGACCCTGGACCTCCAAAGTCCCTCCTCTGGCTCTGCTGATTTCCCCTCAGTCACTGAGTCAGTGGACTTCTATAACCAGACTGAGCAGTCTCTTGGACTTCCATGCCCTTCTCAAATCTGGAACATTCTCCTTCTCGCGGTCAGCCCCCTGGTACACCTGCAAGCTGCGGAAGATGAAGACGGCTGGGCGTGTCCTTGAGCGGCGTCTCAAGGCTTCAGGACTGACTGTTTATAAACAAGCCTACAGAGAAGATGAAAAGGCCGACGCTAAGTCCCTCAGAGATGCACAGTCACAGTTCTATTCCAACATTATTAACAATAGCCGGCTTCACCTGCCAGAGCCACAGCAGCCTGGCATCGCCCAGCGTAATGGTTTGCAGAAAGCATGGGGCTTACCGCCTTTGTGTGGACCATCGTTCCCTAAATGACCGCACTATTACCTACTACCCACTGCCGCGCATCCAAGACACACCTGACACCCTTGTGGTTCAGCATCTTGGTCTGGCCTCGGGGTGTTGGCAAGTCAAACTTGACCACCAGAGTGCACTGGGCAGCCGCTTTCTGCACCAGGAAGGGTCTTTTTGAGTGGAAAAAAGGGACAGTGACTATTTGTATGGCTATGTATACTGTTAAAGAGATGTTGCATTCATGATGGAGTGGAATTATGTGTAATTGCCATCCATGGTGGGGGTAGTGTTGGTAAATGGTAGCTTTAAGAACAGAAATGTGTTATTTTGATGTGTTATGTTGTGTCCTGTGAAGAAGAAGCGCGGCATTTGTTAAAGAATTGATGCCTGTATGTATGCCTGACTGTATACCTATTCAAGTCCAGTGAACAAAATTACCTCAAACAGAAGACTGTGCCAGTTCTCACCACCTGCAGTGGAAATAAGTGTCGATAAAATGTGGGTTGTACCCCGAAGTTATAGAGCCAGTGCAAGCATGAAGCTAGTGACTTCGACCCTGGAACCGTAGCTACTAATTCAGTTCCCCTGTGTCTTCAGACTACGCCAGTCTGGAGACGGAGACAGACAGGAAACATAACACTTGTCCACTGGGCAGAATCAGTTCATAATAAAAAATAAATAAATCATTTTGATTAAATTGGGTTCATTTTCTTAATGCATGAATCTTTGCATAATTAATTGATTTAATTAACGCTTTCAATTGACAACCCTAGTGTAACCCATCCTACTCTCTTGGGAAGTGCATGAGACTAGCCGGCCAGGCAGCTCCCTCCCTCCCCAGACGTGCGCAGCATCGGCTGCACCTCATTACACTGACCTGGGAGAGAGATGAACCAGGCTCTGCTCTCTCTCAGACAGGGCCAAGGAGCTGGAGAGATGAACCAGGCTCTGCTCTCTCTCAGGCAGGGCCAAGGAGCTGGAGAGATGAACCAGGCTCTGCTCTCTCTCAGACAGGGCCAAGGAGCTGGAGAGATGAACCAGGCTCTGCTCTCTCAGACAGGGCCAAGGAGCTGGAGAGATGAACCAGGCTCTGCTCTCTCAGACAGGGCCAAGAAGCTGGAGAGTAAATTGCAGCCCCAGGTTATCATTCAGACATGGAGAAATGGCGTGGGCAGGGGATGCAGACTGCAACACTGCTGACAGGTCATTAGTGCTTCTCAAGGCTTGAATCAGAATGACAGTAAGTAGTGTGTATTGACTCTAAGTTGTGTTCCCAGCGATCAGTAATAATTGAAGAAACTGCAACAGTACTATAGCTATCAGGATAAAGGCAACAAGCATTAACGTTAGTAGAATAAACACAGCCATAAATGAAGTCTCTGACGCAACTTCAGGTGAGGCACGGATGTCAACGCCGGGCTAGTTGGCAGCGGCTTAATCGGTTACACCCCGTAATGACGCAACCTACCAGCTGACTGTCAGCTGTCTTAGCATTGGCCCAGCACGTTAGAGTACATGTATTTAAGCTGTCAAAACATGCTAGTGTTCGCTCATGCCATTACTGCTGCGATCACTTGCTACCTGCTTGCTCGCTGCTTCCGTGTTCTCTGCTCTTGCATGTTTGTGTTTTTGTGCGTTTTGCTCTCCCTGCTGCCCGCGATGTCCTCTCTGGTCTGTGGTTTGGGGGGTCCGTTTAGTGGCGTTGTGGAGCGGCTGGTCCCAAGGCCGAGGTTGAGTCCCTCCGGGACGTGGTCTCCGTCTGGGGGTTCCTCCACGGGTGTCCGCCGGAGCCGTCGCCTAGCCGGTAAGGCTTCGCAATTTCCCGGCGCGGTGGCCTCTGCCCACTATACTGGAGGTTCTCTTCCATTATAGCGTCGCGCAGGTATTAGCACGTCCCTCTGTTACACCGTTGTTCCATCATTTTAATTGTGGTTGCATTGTGGTTCAGTTGCGTCGCGTTGCTCACGTAACCTGCGTTGGGAGTTGAGAAAGGTTAATCTTTGAAGCGTTACTGCAGCCGCCAGCCACTGGGTTTAATTCATAAGCTGCTGATGTCACAGGTTGTCCATGCCTCGTCCACCGCCATTACTCAACTGTTGTAATTTTGTCTGTACGCCGGGTGCTATGTCACTTATTAAAATGTTAACAGTTCAGGCGAGAACGTAACTATGTAGATTCTCGAAATGTAATCAGTTTATCAAAATACTCCCTTCTTGACTTGTTTTGAGAGATTGCTGACTGGTGCTAGCTACAAGACAGGCTGCTGGCATTAGCCATTCGGTAATAGCTATGCTAGCTAGGTCACGTTAGCCGAATGGCTGTCAGCTGTGTCCAAACCTAGTTTTTTTGGAAGCGACAACGATGATGCACCTTTAGCAGTTGTTGCAGTTTATTAGCTTTCTAAATAGTTTTGGGTCAGTGGCATTAGTCTACCGATATGATAACTTTAGGGCAACATAAGTAAATTGTACGTTATAATCAAATTAATACAATTAATATGCTCTACAGATAGTATACTATCTGCAGTGTGTATGTAATGATGCTCAAATATGTTGACGACAAGAGATAGCTAGTGCTAGCTAGCGCTAGCTGGCTAATGTTAAGGTAAACTTGAACTTGACCACACAAACGGTGAGAGGTTGTTTAGCTTGCCAGCTCTGACAGTGTCAATTCTTAAGCTTTTGCCGTATTGGCTTGTTACATTTGTCCAGATGGCTGGCTTTTGGCTGTCAGGCCCTCAGTAGTCTAGGAAACGCATTATCTTCTTCTGCGATAACAAAGCCACCGTGAATATTATCAACAAGGGTCTCATTTCACTGCGTTCTGCTCCACATTTAAGGTACCTGTCATGCCCGTTAACATTTCGGTGTTATCAGCATTTATAGTCCATTGCGTTGAGTCCAGATGGCTGTGGCCTCCGTCGGTTAACAGTATTGTTGCAGGTGTACGATTTCACATGCGCTGCCTGGACCCTTCTACTGGCTCACTACTGGGGAACCCATCCATCTAGCTCCTCCTTAACGGCATTACGAGAGAGCTCCCACAAGGCAATGACAAACGTCTTCCCTTCACTCTTTCACTTGTTCATAAGTTAAGTGCTCGGTTGAGGCATGGGTGTTTTGACAATTACTCAGATTTAATGTTGGAAACCATCATTCTCACAGCTTTTTATGGGTTCCTCAGGGTCGGTGAATATTCCACACGCACATTGTCATTTCACCCGTAACATGACCTCACGAGGGCAGATATCACGGTTCACGCGCTTTATTTTATCTTGCACCTGAAGCACTCGAAGGCAGAGAAAGCCGGTGATGGCGTGAATGTGTATATATCAGGAAATAACACCACGTTTTGTCCTCTGTCCTCCATGAGCTCCTACCTGACGAGGACGACCCCAGGCCGGTAGAGAGGAGCCCCTCTTCCTGATGGAGGGAAAGCCCATTACGAGAGCCTGGTCTGCCGCTGGTCTCCGCACCCTCTGCCTGGCGTGCGGGCTCCCACCGGACCGGTACACTGCACACTCCCTCCACATGGGAGCCGTAACCACCGCTGCTTCCGTCGCCCCGGTGTTCACCCTGACGTCCATGGGCAGATGGTCTTCATCGGCGTACGAACTCTACCCAGATTTTGGATGCTCAAAAAGCAATGAGCGGACTGTAACCAAGTTGTGTAATAGTGTCACTGCGAATTTCATGTGGTTGCGCAAATTTAGCACTTAAAAAACATGCATAGTGTAATTGTTGTGTGAAACAGCATGCTTGTTGGTTAAGGGCTCCCCCTGCTGGCTATTCAGGTTCTACAGGCTGCAATTGGCTTACCCATGCTAGTCAGAGCGCTCTCTGCCGACCCCTTCATGTAGCATGAGGGCCTCGGAGCTGCCAGTGTGTTCATTTTGGGGGGTATTTAATGCATTCTTCTGGTATTCCACTATGCGTCGGCTAGTGGAATACCAGAAGGACCCAGGACTAGGTGGTGGGACTACATCTCCGCACTGGCCTGTGAGCGGCTAAAGATTCCCCAGGCAGAGCTGGTTGATGCTGCTAGGGAAACGTCCCCTGCTGGAGCTGCTGCCTCCGCGACCGGACCCCGGATAAGCGGATGCAGATAGATGGATGGATGGATGGTCGGCTAGTGGAAACCGGGGAACCCAACTTGCTTAGTCTTTGTGGCTCTCCATGGTGATCGTGGGCCAAAACATCTCCGAAGAGCCATCCTAGCGGTCCCTCCAGTCGCCATGGAGGCAGAGACACTAGGCTGTATCTCCTTCGGAACTCCATGAAGTGCTGGCCATTGGAGGCCAGGGACTATAATGTACAGCAGTGCCCCTGTGGCTCTCTTTGCGGTCTTAGTGGGCTGAGTTAGCTCCGAGCGACTACCCAATCGCAGCACACTCTGATCGTCATGGAGGCAGGGGGCTAAATCGTTGCCGTTCCCTCTTCCGGCACTCTGGGCCCAGAGGGGGGGAAAATCTAAATGATCGCCCCCCCCCCCTACGATCGTGCTTTCCACTACGCAGTGGAAGGCAGGGGGCCCCCCGAACAGAGCACACCGGCAAAATAACATACGCTGTATTTGCTGCATGCAAAATAAATGGGTCAATTTTGATCTTGACTGAAGTGCAGTTATTGCAGACTCCATAACAACAATTAAACAAGAACAGGAGTATGCACTAAAGGAGTTTCTCAGTGGAAAAGATTTTGACATTCTTACAACTGGATTTGGCTAAGATTTTGTTACACTGAGATTGGCTGAAGGAGTTAGTCTGTGAAGGCAAGTACCCCTGCCCACTGGAATGCTTCTAGATAGGGGGAAAGCCAGGCTAATCTGTGGAGGGAAACAGAATGTGAGCTTGCAAGATCAGGATGATCATGATGAGACCGTACAACTGTGTTATACGGTTAGTGGGCACACCGCTGAACATCAACATATGCCTATATGGTTGTTAACCAATCATTGAGCACATGTGAAGAAGAAGAGGACACAAGCATTTGAAGATGAGGAGGACCAGACTCCTGTGGAGTTACTGTTCCCCTCTACTCCCACTACACCCTGACACTGGCTCATTCCAGTCCCCAGTTGGTGTCAATACACTCATAAAATAGATGTGTCTTATCCTCCTCAGGGTTTGACCTGAGCCTCCACTAAACTGGCCAGTCTCCGAGCCTCTGGAGAGGTCATCTGGTCAATTGTTTGATGGGTCAGAACCTTTGAACAAACACTGTGTGTGATCAACATTTACCTCAAATGGCTTCTAAAGATAACAGTATTTATCTTTTTATCATTTATTATTAGTATTTATTTATCAATTTATTTAGTATTTAGTATCGGCAAAGTAGATATAAATGACATAAGCCCAAAATGGGAATACCCACTGTACACAGTTGGAGGAGTGAAGACCGCTGTTTTCTACAACGCTGACATCTGTCCCCTTCGCCCTGTGGGAGACATTGTCCCCTGCGCCCTGTGGGAGACATTGTCCCCTGCGCCCTGTGGGAGGCATTGTCCCCTGCGCCCTGTGGGAGACATTGTCCCCTGCGCCCTGTGGGAGACATTGTCCCCTGCGCCCTGTGGGAGACATTGTCCCCTGCGCCCTGTGGGAGACATCTGTCCCCTGCGCCCTGTGGGAGGCATTGTCCCCTGCGCCCTGTGGGAGACATCTGTCCCCTGCGCCCTGTGGGAGACATCTGTCCCCTGCGCCCTGTGGGAGACATCTGTCCCCTGCGCCCTGTGGGAGACATCTGTCCCCTTCGCCCTGTGGGAGACATTGTCCCCTGCGCCCTGTGGGAGGCATTGTCCCCTGCGCCCTGTGGGAGGCATTGGAGGAAAATAGCTGACAGACGTGACTCAGCTTCAGGAATCACAAATATCATCATCGTTGTCGTGTGTATATTGCTTCATCCAGGCTACGAATTTTTAGTGGGACACTTAATGCTTGAGTGCAGACTGCCTTTTGGAAAAATGGATTGGTTCTTTAAAAAAAATCAGCATATCTCCCCATCCCTTCCCCCATGTGTTCAATCAACCAAACAGCGATGATGTTGTTATTGCTCTGGTCAATTCATTCGGTTCTGGGACAATGATGCCTATTTGGCTACAACAGGCATCCCTGTTTTCTGGATGGAATAAGTATATGTGTGGTAAATACCCACCATGATGGCACACGGGCATATGGGCTTGGAGGCCTGCGCTGAGGCTGCTGTCCATGGCTGGGCCGTTTAATGTCTCCGCTGAGGGGAGGAATTGCAGACAGTCACAGATTGGCAGTGGGGAGTTGGACACACACACACATACTCACACACACACACACACACACACACACACACACACACACACACACACACACACAGTACAGAGGCGAATGGGGAGACATTCAGCATTAATGCAATCAAAGGGAGGAGAATCAGTCTTGAAGGACATCACACGACAGAGCACAGGCTCGTTAATGGGGATGTTCAGATGAGCTGAGTAAATGAACTCAACGCTATTAATAACTCCTCAGTCATGAACGGGTCGGTAAGGACGATACGTCTGAGGCTTTTTTATTTTAAAGACATTCCATTCCAGCATGTTAACCACCATCAGCTAACAGCACAAGACTGAACTATCCACTAACCACCATCAGCTAACAGCACAAGACTGAACTATCCACTAACCACCATCAGCTAACAGCACAAGACTAAACTATCCACTAACCACCATCAGCTAACAGCACAAGACTGAACTATCCACTAACCACCATCAGCTAACAGCACAAGACTGAACTATCCACTAACCACCATCAGCTAACAGCACAAGACTGAACTATCCACTAACCACCATCAGCTAACAGCTAACAGGACAAGACTGAACTATCCACTAACCACCATCAGCTAACAGCACAAGACTGAACTATCCACTAACCACCATCAGCTAACAGCACAAGACTGAACTATCCACTAACCACCATCAGCTAACAGCACAAAACAATTCTCTTCATCCAGCCTTACATTACACACAACAAAACAACATCAGACAAACACCTCCCACATATAACATTCTAGGACATAACCCACAACAGGAGAAAAACAAACAAACATAAACACGACAAAGACAAAACAATAAGAATACAAACATACAAACACAGCCCCCTAAGGCAAAAGACACTGCCAGGAAAACTATCTATCATATGTTATTTCCTCCTCCTATCTCAAGCTTATACATTTTCAGAGTGAAAATACATGATCAAAAACAAATTCCACTAAACCACCATTCTCGATACCTATCAAATCTAAGTCAGGAGTATGAACTTTTTAAAATAATATTTCACTTAAGTCATGATATAACGGACAATACAGAATGAAATGAATGTCGTTCTCAATTCACAATATTCACAAATTCTTTCATCTTCAGTCACACCTCTGTATCTGACCGTTTCAATATGTAGTGGTAGTATCCCACATCTTAACTGTGTGCACAGTGATCTCTGACTTGGACAATTTATACTTAACATATTTTTTATTTATTTACATTTATCTTTTTTTTAAATAAACCAGTACATTATCAATTTTGGCTTACAACAATTGTTTTTTCTGCCCATGATTGTGTGCATTTGTGCTAGTATTTTATGCTAGTATGCTAGTATGCTAGTCTTGTATGCTAGTATTTTATGCTAGTCTTGTATGCTAGTCTTGTATGCTAGTCTTTTATGCTAGTCTTGTATGCTAGTCTTGTATGCTAGTCTTGTATGCTAGTATTTTATGCTAGTCTTGTATGCTAGTCTTGTATGCTAGTATGTTATGCTAGTCTTGTATGCTAGTCTTTTATGCTAGTCTTTTATGCTAGTCTTTTATGCTAGTCTTTTATGCTAGTCTTGTATGCTAGTCTTGTATGCTAGTCTTTTATGCTAGTCTTTTATGCTAGTCTTGTATGCTAGTCTTTTATGCTAGTCTTTTATGCTAGTCTTGTATGCTAGTCTTGTATGCTAGTCTTGTATGCTAGTATTTTATGCTAGTCTTGTATGCTAGTATTTTATGCTAGTCTTGTATGCTAGTCTTGTATGCTAGTCTTGTATGCTAGTATTTTATGCTAGTCTTGTATGCTAGTATTTTATGCTAGTCTTGTATGCTAGTCTTTTATGCTAGTCTTTTATGCTAGTCTTGTATGCTAGTCTTTTATGCTAGTCTTTTATGCTAGTCTTTTATGCTAGTCTTGTATGCTAGTCTTTTATGCTAGTCTTTTATGTTAGTCTTGTATGCTAGTCTTTTATGTAAGAATTTAATGAATCAGGACTCTCAGTCCCCTCAGTAAA
>NC_140253.1:20280718-20320718 GCF_949987555.1 Borostomias antarcticus
ACCAGAGTATATCAAGACCAGGACCAGAGTATATCAAGACCAGGACCAGAGTATATCAAGACCAAGACCAGAGTATATCAAGACCAGGACCAGAGTATATCAAGACCAGGACCAGAGTATATCAAGACCAGGACCAGAGTATATCAAGACCAAGACCAGAGTATATCAAGACCAAGACCAGAGTATATCAAGACCAAGTCCAGACCAGGACCAGAGTATATCAAGACCAAGACAAGACCAAGACCAGAGTATATCAAGACCAGGACCAGAGTATATCAAGACCAGGACCAGAGTATATCAAGACCAGGACCAGAGTATATCAAGACCAAGACAAGACCAAGACCAGAGTATATCAAGACCAGGACCAGAGTATATCAAGACCAAGACCAGAGTATATCAAGACCAAGTCAAGACCAAGACCAGAGTATATCAAGACCAGGACCAGAGTATATCAAGATCAAGACCAGAGTATATCAAGACCAAGACCAGAGTATATCAAGACCAAGACCAGAGTATATCAAGACCAAGACAAGACCAGGACCAGAGTATATCAAGACCAAGACAAGACCAAGACCAGAGTATATCAAGACCAGGACCAGAGTATATCAAGACCAGGACCAGAGTATATCAAGACCAGGACCAGAGTATATCAAGACCAAGACCAGAGTATATCAAGACCAAGACCAGAGTATATCAAGACCAGGACCAGAGTATATCAAGACCAGGACCAGAGTATATCAAGACCAGGACCAGAGTATATCAAGACCAGGACCAGAGTATATCAAGACCAAGTCAAGACCAAGACCAGAGTATATCAAGACCAGGACCAGACCAGGACCAGAGTATATCAAGACCAAGACCAGAGTATATCAAGACCAGGACCAGAGGACCAGAGTATATCAAGACCAAGTCAAGACCAAGACATTTAGGGGTTGAGACCGAGTCAAGACCAGGACCAAGGCAGGGAGAGACCAAGTCAAGACCAGGACCAAGGCAGGGAGAGACCAAGGCAGGGAGAGACCGAGTCAAGACCAGGGCCAAGGCAGGGAGAGACCAAGGCAGGGAGAGACCAAGGCAGGGAGAGACCGAGTCAAGACCAGGACCAAGGCAGGGAGAGACCAAGACCAGGACCAAGGCAGGGAGATACCAAGGCAGGGAGAGACCAAGTCAAGACCAGGACCAAGGCAGGGAGAGACCAAGGCAGGGAGAGACCGAGTCAAGACCTGGACCAAGGCAGGGAGAGACCAAGTCAAGACCAGGACCAAGGCAGGGAGAGACCAAGTCAAGACCAGGACCAAGGCAGGGAGAGACCAAGGCAGGGAGAGACCAAGTCAAGACTAGGACCAAGGCAGGGAGAGACCAAGTCAAGACCAGGACCAAGGCAGGGAGAGACCAAGTCAAGACCAGGACCAAGGCAGGGAGAGACCAAGGCAGGGAGAGACCGAGTCAAGACCAGGACCAAGGCAGGGAGAGACCAAGACCAGGACCAAGGCAGGGAGATACCAAGGCAGGGAGAGACCAAGGCAGGGAGAGACCAAGACCAGGACCAAGGCAGGGAGAGACCAAGGCAGGGAGAGACCAAGACCAGGACCAAGGCAGGGAGAGACCAAGTCAAGACCAGGACCAAGGCAGGGAGAGACCAAGTCAAGACCAGGACCAAGGCAGGGAGAGACCAAGGCAGGGAGAGACCAAGTCAAGACTAGGACCAAGGCAGGGAGAGACCAAGTCAAGACCAGGACCAAGGCAGGGAGAGACCAAGGCAGGGAGAGACCGAGTCAAGACCAGGACCAAGGCAGGGAGAGACCAAGGCAGGGAGAGACCAAGGCAGGGAGAGACCAAGTCAAGACCAGGACCAGGCCAGGCCCGGAGCCCTGGGATTTTAGTGACCCTAAAAGATTTTGTTTGTAGCCAAACACTCCCAGCACAACCAACAGACCACACACTCTTCTTTACCAAATGAACACACACACACACACACACACACAGACACACACACACACACACACACACACACACACACACACACACACACACACACACACACACACACACACACAGTGCCCCCTATTCTAACAGTATGCAGCAGTATGTAACAGAATGGCCTCACGATAACAGCGGCCGTAAGAATAACCGCTCCTGCTATTCTTTCAGCGCTGCATCCTGTTCTGCGCGAGCTAACCTTTCTTTATGCTTCCTTTCTAAATGACTATAAAAGTTGGACGTGGTCCCAGCAGTCTCTGTAAGGGTAGCATCACAGTATTTACACACTGCTATGTGCTTTTTTCTTAGTGTACATTTGCACAAAAAGTCCTTGTGATTTACGTAGCCAAATGTTATGGTGGATGAATTTCTCGACATCCTTAGAAGTAGACAACACCACCTGACTGTCTCCCTCAGTCACTTTATTCAGTCCCTCCAGAAAAACATGGGCAAAAATCCTTGATTATGCAATGGAATATGCAGGGTTTTTATGTGATTTTATGCGTTGAAAATGCGGGGATTTTATGAAGTTGCAGGAACTTGCGAATATTGCGAGAATATGCGAAAAATGCAAGAACCTGTCCTGTATTTTCGTGCACACCCCACTCTAATGCATATAGCCTACACTACGTCTTCACATGCTGGGAATGATACGAGAAATAACAAAACCATAGCCGATGCGAGAGCGCCTAGACCAGGTAGACGGTATAGACCGGCGTGATTGAACTTGGAACTTATAAACAACCCCCGATGTCTGGTCTCTGTGGTCATTCAGGTCATTTGCTATTTCCAAGTTTATCAGACCAAACATTTTGCCCCTGTCTATGATCTGATGTTTATTGATTTGATCTTAATATAATCGATGCAGCTGTGCTTTAGCCTTCTCTTATTGGCTATGTATTTCCTTCATTCATGATGAGAATAGCAGAGGACTTTGAACTTGATGCATTAAACATAAATTGGTGCAATTCACTAGAATGCAGGAAATTAGATGTCTGACCCTCATAATCTCATGGGGGAGGACCCCCAGACCCCTGCTTGATTTGTGTTTCGTGAGCATGGGACTGCTGGCAAGGTGTCCCTTATCTTTCCCCATTGAAGGTGGCAACCCTACAAACAAGGTGAAAAACATTACAACCTGAAGCAGAAAAATGTGGGTATGAAAGTATGAAATCAAGCGAGCCCCGCATATTCCACGTTTTTTGCGCAGAGTTCAGTGGTTATCGCGGTGAAAATGCGCTCTTTCTAAAATTATGTGAACCTTGCATAATCTGCGCCTTTTGCCTGATTATGCAATGAATTATGCGATCGCATAATCGCGTTTTTCTGGAGGGACTGTTTATTAGACTGAGTGCGGGAGGCGGGTTGATGACACAACTGTTAAATATTTTCAAATTAGTGACAGGTTATTGGTTGCATTTGAATCGGGGAGTTTTACATCCAATCACAGTAATGATGTTACAAGTAAATTAGACCCCACAGTTGTGGTCTTGACCGGTCTTGAAATAAAACCCAGAGTCCTCTGTGTCCGAGACCGAGACAAGACCGAATAAAAATGCGGTCGATTCTGAGACGAGACCGAGACCTTCAAAAAGTGGTCTTGAGTATGACAACACAACCGGTAGGATTAGTCCAACAAATGTTGCTCTGATTTCCCATTGTTCCCACAATACACTCACCAGTGTCTTTCACCCACAGACGTCTCATTTCATTTCATTTCCCCCCACCCGGTGACAGCCGAAGGGGGGGGGGCTTTAGTTTGGACGGTGTCACGTCGTCCGTCAGTGAGCGAGTCTGTCAGTCCCCCTGTAGTACCAGAACCCACCACAAAAGGGGCGCCTAATGCATTTTCCCATTGACAAGTACATTTAGATTTTTACATCAAAAACTATGCTTGGTGTCTCAGTATCGTCTCAGACAAGTTTACTCAGGAAACCATGTATTTTCTACATCCACAGAGAGTAGAGCTTGAGGTGTTTAGTAGAGCTAGATATGTCTGTGTTTCAACATTCATTATAGGACTTTTGAACAGGTGCTTAGCTTAGCTTATGGTTGTCCATCGTATCCGATGATGACAATCCTGCCTCTGCTATTCATGAGTCTTCATGTGGCTATAAAGCCCAATCCGTGAGCCACACTGTCTGCTACAAACAGAACAGGTGAAGGCACTGACTGGGGGTGTGGGTGTGGAACTGGCTTCATGTCTCTTCAAGCGTCTCCTGGTCCGTCGATCACCTCTGTCCTCCTCAAGCTTCTGCACCCCTTGTTGACAGAGCTGCCGCCGGATGGAACGTTGAGTGGCAGTGTCCTCCAGCTGGTTTGGGTTCAGGCTACACTTTTTCATGGTAGTCTTCAGTTGGTCCTTGTAACGTTTTTTCTGGCCCCCTGCCAGGCGACGGCCAAGATGTAACTGGCCATACAGCACTTTACGGGGTAGGCGCTCCCTCGGCATCCGGATGATGTGACCAAGCCAACGAAGTTGGTGCTGGGTGACTGTAGCCTCCATACTGATGCAGTTGGTCTTGCGTAGGATTTCAGTATGGGGCACTCGGTCATGCCAGGTTATCCCCAGGATGGACTGGAGGCATCTGATATGGAAGGCCTCGAGCAACTTGAGGTGGCGACTGTATAGGGTCCATGCCTCACAGGTGTAGAGGAGAGTTGTGATGACAACTGCCAGATAAACTGATACTTTGGTGTGCAGGTTGAGGTCTTTATTTTGGAAGACCCTTCTCCTGAGTCTGCCAAAAGAGGATGACGCTTGTTTAATCCGGTTTTGTATCTCTCTGTCGATGCTGGAGTCGTCAGAGAGGAAACTGCCCAGGTATTTGAAGGATTCCACTATTGTAAGTGGTTTGTCGGAGACCGTGAAGGTTGGTGAGAGAGATGGAGGGGTAGAAGCCCACTGGCATATAACTTCAGTCTTTGCCACGTTAATGGAAAGACCAAGCCTACCATACGCCTTTGCAGCGGCTGCAAGGGTAGCTTGCAGGGCTTCCGGAGTATGGGCCACAACCGCACAGTCATCAGCATACTGTAGCTCGATGATGCGCTCAGATGTTACTTTTGTGACTGCCTGGAGCCTACGGATATTGAACAGATTCCCGTCAAGTCTGTAGTCCACAGTAACTCCACTATCCCTCTCGATGTCCTTGTGGAGCAGTAGCGTCACACACAGGAGGAAGATGTTAAAGAGAACTGGAGCGAGGATGCACCCCTGGCGTACACCAGTGCACACCCTGAACGGCTCGGATTCCTGGCCTCCGGTGGTCACGCGTGCCATCATCCCTTCGTGGAACTGCCGAAGGATGTTGACAAACCTTCGTGGGCAGCCAAACTTCAGAAGGATGTTCCATAGGATCTCCCTGTTGACTGTGTCGAAGGCTTTTGACAGATCGATGAAGGCTATGAAGAGGTCCTGTTGTTGCTCCCTGCACTTCTCCTGGAGTTGTCGTGCTGCAAATACCATGTCCACAGTACTCCTGTTCCTCCTGAACCCACATTGTGACTCGGGCAGCAGCTCCTCCGAGATGTTCTTCACCAGCCTCTGTAACATGACTTTGGCCAGGACTTTTCCAGCAACAGCCAGTAGTGAAATGCCACGACTGTTGCCACAGAGGGACTTTTCTCCTTTGCCTTTATATATGGAGACAATGTTAGCATCCTTCCATTGCTGGGGAACGGTCTCATTCTTCCATACATGTGAGATGGTGAGGAAAAGCGCACGGGTGCAGAGGTAGCCTCCCTGTCTGAAAACCTCTGCAGGGATGTTGTCAGGGCCAGGGGACTTGTTGTTTTTTAGCGACCTGACTGCACTATGAACCTCTTCAAAGGTTGGTGGAAGGTCGAGATCTTGGATGGTGGGGCGGATAGGTAGTTCATCCAGGACTGAGGGATCTGTTGGGGAGGGCTGGTTCAGCAGTGTTTGAAAGTGCTCTGCCCACCTTCTCGTGATGAGTTTCTGGTCCTTTATGAGGGTGGTACCATCTTCAGACTTCAAGGGAGAGACGGAGCAGTTTCGTGGGCCGTAGATGGTTTTCACTGCATCATAAAAGTTGTGCATATCATTTCTATCGGCACAAGATTGTATTTCATTTGCCTTTGCTATCCACCACTCATTCTGCAGGGCACGCAATCTTGACTGCACCTCTTTCCTGGATTTTTGCCACTTTTGTCGGAGAGTCGTTGATGTAGGATTATTGAGGACAGCACTGTGTGCTTTGTGCATGTCTTTGAGCATGGAAGTTATTGTGCCAGTGTTGTCATTGAACCAGTCCTGTTGCTTTCTGCCCTTATACCCGATGGATTGGGAAGCTGCCTCATAAAGCCTAGAGTTCACAGATGACCACTTTTCATCAATAGGGTCATCTGTGCTCAGGAGATGTTCAATGTCCTCCAGGTTTTCAGCCAGAGACAGACGGAGGTTGTCCCGGATCTCAGCCCTTTCTTGCTGGATGCAGTCAAGCTTCCTCTTCCCTGACCTCTGGAGACGGACAGCAGGGCGCACTTTCACCAGGAGCCTGGTCATGATGAGTCGGTGATCTGTCCAGCACTCAGCCCCTCTCATTGCACGTGTGAGTAAGACGTCTTTTATCTCAGAGCGCCTCACAATGATGTAGTCCAACAGGTGCCAATGTTTGGAGCGTGGGTGCATCCAGGATGTTTTGTGCTTATTTTTGAGTTGGAAGAGTGTGTTCGTGATGGTCAAGCCATGCTCGGCACATAGGCTTAGTAACCGCAGGCCGTTAGCATTGACCTGGCCAACGCCATGCCCACCAATGACACCACTCCACACCTCGTTGTCGTTCCCCACTCTGGCATTAAAATCGCCCAGCAAAAAGATCTTGTCCTCCTTGGGTATACGACGGAGGGCCTCGTCTAGTGACTGATAGAATCGGTCCTTCACGTCGTCCCCTGATGGTAGTGTCGGTGCATAGGCACTTAGGAGGGTTGCATAGCGTTTCTTGGCCAGAGGGATCCTGAGTGACATGAGCCGTTCACTTATGCCAATCGGTGTTTCGGTGAGTCTTGGTAGGAGGCTGTTTTTTATTGCGAGTCCCACACCATGCTGATGTTGTCCTCCGGTGGGGTATCCCTTCCAGAAGAAGGTGTAAGTATCTTCCTTCAGGGAGCCTTCATCCAGGAACCTTGTTTCACTCAGGGCGGCAATGTCAACATTGTAGCGGTTGAGTTCCGCTGCAATGAGTGCAGTCCGTCGCTGAGGTCTTTCGGCGTTGCCGTCCAGCAGGGTTCGAACGTTCCATGTTGCCAGTTTAAGGGGGATAATTTTCTTTGCTTTATTTCGACCGCAGGGTGGAATGCCCCGACAGGCGCGGTAACCTGTCCAGGGTAGATGGACTTGTTTGCCCACTAAATGGAGACATTATTGTACTCTTATTCACTCTACAATAGTTTGTAGAGAGCATACTTTGTTCAATCCTTGATACACATGATGTGACATTAGTAGCGCTAGATATGTCTGTATTTCAACATTCATTATAGGTTTTTGATCATACAGGTCAAAAGAACCGTATGTTACTTCTTTTTTAACCAGAAGCCAGATGTCACTGTATGCCCAATTGAGGAGTGGTATCCTGCCCATAACCCTAACCCTAACCCTGCCCCTGGCCATTGAAGTAGGGCGGTTCACTGCAGTACCTGAGGAAAAAAGGTATTGACCTTTGTAGGTCAATTTTTTGCAGACCCCTTCTCCTTTGATGTGGAAAATGCCCCATGCATGCTTCAAATGGAGCTCATTGATCTGCAGTGCAATTCTGAGCTCAAAGCCAAGTTCAGGGAGGTGAATGGAAAAGCAGACAAGCTTGGACAGGTCATGAGAGAATTGCCCCCTCCTTCCCTGAGCTGTCCAGGATGTTCAAGCGGACTATGTGCCATTTTGGGAGCACATATCTGTGTGAAAAGCTCTTCTCCACCATGAACTTCAATAAGTCAAAGTACAGGTCCAGACTTACCGATGAACATCTTCCAGCCATACTGAGGGCTTCAACTGCTTCCTCCCTCAAACCTAATGTGGCTCAGCTGTGTGAGAGGAAGTGTCGCCAGGTCTCTGGCAGCAAGGAGAAGGCAAGAGACGCCAAAATAACTGTACATAGTTATGTTGTGAAGAATTGTTAATGTTCAGAAGAACTGTTAATGTTGAGAAGATTGGGACAGTTGGACCTTTATTTGGAATACAGAAAATCAGTACTTGAAGACTCGCCCAGACTCTACCTTCAGCAGCCCCCAGGTAAATTGAGTTTGAGACCCCTGCTTTGGAGGAACGTAGAGCTGTACCGGTATTTGTTTGTCTTTCTCTAGCTTCTGTTCTCTTCTGCTGCTTACTATGGTTGTTATATGTCTTTTGAATAGTGTCGTGTAAGCCCATATGGGCTGGGCTTTTTGAAGCATGACACTTTAATAAAATATATCATTCAATCAATCATACAGGTGCATGGATTTGTTTAACAACTAGTGAATGTTGCGTCTAACGTCATTCCACTCGATTCCAGTTTGATGGCATTATATATAAAATCACATATTATGCTGTCTTTCTTTGGTTCATTATAAACAAACAAAGCCAGAAAATGGAGGGGTCTTCTACAGGGCAATATAGTGGGATCTCTGTATATAAACGCCTAGTGAGAGGCAGGGGGCTTGATACCACAAAGGAACATGCATAATAGGTGGGGGACAACAAGTTTACATGTCAATCAATCAATCAATCAATCAAAGCTTTATTTGTAAAGCGCATTTCATACCCAGAGGCAACACAATGCGCTTTACAGAGAACAAGGGAGGTGGGCATACGACCCACCCCTACATATTCCAGAGGGAAGCAAAAAAACAGTAATCACCCGGGGGCCAGATAAGTGAGCTGTAAAATTCTTCCCTGACCCCTCTCAGGGAAGTAACGTGTACATTACTTGTTCATTTAGGCTATAGCTGTTACGCACACCCCTAATAGGAGAGGCCAAATGTGGTGGAACCCAGAGAACAGAGACAGAGGCCAGGAGATGATATAACAAGGATTTAATAATAAAGTAGCCTATAATTAATAGTAGGCTATATACACAACGACAATAACCCTAATCTAACTAGTGGGGAAAACAGTGTATAGTGTCTAGGCGAAATGTTATGGAGTGTGTAATTATACTATGTGTGTGTGTGCGTGTATGAGGTCTGGGTGTTGGTTATGTGCTGCGATACTACCTAAGCTAAAGAGCAACGTCCGTGATCCAAGGGGGGTAATCGAGGGTAGTCCAGAGGTCAAGCCAGGGAGATCAGTCCAAGAAGGGAAAAAACAAGGGGGCAAAAAATACGAGGTCCGGGTGGGAACGGGTTCAGGAGACACAGGAGGGAGCGGGTCCAGGAGACACAGGAGAGGGAACGGGTCCAGGAGACACAGGAGAGGGAACGGGTCCAGGAGGCACAGGAGAGGGAACGGGTCCAGGAGACACAGGAGAGGGAACGGGTCCAGGAGGCACAGGGGGTCGGAGGGAGCTTGAGGGTGACACAAAATGACGGGGAAAAACTCAGCCAGGAAGAACACAAAAACACGGTAACTCGAGGAGAATGCAAGGAGATGTATACGAGGAGAGAATACGGGAGCCAGAACTAACCGTACAGCTTATTACGTTCAAGCGTCGGGTCTCTGTCTGCAGCAGCGTTATATAGGTGGCTGTCCTGATGGTGATTGGAAGCAGCTGGGCTGATGATAATCGCCAACACCTGAGCAGCTAGCAGAGCAGAGACCCGGCCCGCTCAATCCGGCAGGGATGAGGCGCCGGAACGAGGCTGACGGGGGCGTGCCCGACGGGGAGGCATAACAGTACCCCTCCCCTCAGGGGAGGCACCGGACGACGGACCCGGGGCCCCAGGGTTGGCCCGGTAGAAATCGTCCAACAAGGACGGGTCGGCGAGGTAGGACGCCGGCACCCAACTCCGGTCCTCGGGCCCGTAGCCCACCCAGTCCACGAGGTACTGAAATCCGCGACCCCGGCGGCGGACCTCAAGCAGCCTGCGAACTGGCCACACAGGGTCCCCATCAGCCAGGATACGAGGCGGCGGCGGAGCCGGGCTGGGGGGAGACAAAGAGCTGGCGGCCACAGGTTTCAGCTGGGAGACATGGAACACGGGGTGGATCTTGAGAGAGGGAGGAAGAACCAAACGTACCGCCGTGGGGTTGATGATGCGGTCCACCGGATAGGGACCGACGTAACGGGGGTTCAGTTTCCGGGTGGAGGTTCGGGAGGTCTGGAGGGGCAGGTCCCGGGCCAACAGCCAAACCCTCTGACCAGGCTGGTAGTCAGGGGCCGGCACCCTCCGCCGGTTAGCGCTCCGCCGGGCGCGCTCGGTGGCACGGAGCAGCGCAGCCCTGGCGGTCCTCCAGACGTTCCGGCACCGGCGGAGATGGGCCCTGGTGGTTGGGACCGCCACCTCCAGCTCCTGTTGGGGAAACAGAGGGGGTTGGTATCCAAGTGAACACTGAAACGGGGACATACCGGTGGCGGCGCTCTCCATGGAGTTCAGGGAGTACTCCACCCACGGCAGGTACTTCGCCCAGGAGGATGGGTTGTTGGCGGTGACACAGCGGAGGGCGGCTTCCAGAGCCTGGTTGGCACACTCAGCCTGCCCGTTAGACTGCGGGTGGTATCCGGAGGTGAGGCTGGCGGTAGCCCCAATGCCCCTGCAGAAAGCCTGCCAGACTTTAGAGACAAACTGGGGGCCCCGATCTGAAACCACATCCGAGGGGATCCCGTGGAGGCGGACGACGTGGAGGGTCAGGAGGTCTGCAGTTTCGGCCGCTGTGGGCAGCTTAGGGAGGGGAACAAAGTGGACCGCCTTGGAGAAACGGTCCACGATGGTCAGAATAGTGTCGCACCCCTGGGAGACTGGGAGCCCAGTGACAAAGTCCAGAGCTATATGGGACCACGGTCGACTGGGTACCGGGAGAGGCTGCAGGAGACCTGCAGGAGGCCGATGGGAGGCCTTACTCCGGGCGCAAATGGTGCAGGCGGCAACAAACTCCTTGGTGTCGCCCCTGAGAGTAGGCCACCAGAACCTCCTACTGACGAATTCTGCAGTCCGCCGCTCGCCGGGGTGGCACGCGAAACGACTGGAGTGACCCCACTCCAACACCCTTGCCCGGACAGCTGTGGGAACAAACAGACGGTTACGTGGTCCGGTTCCCGGGTCCGGTTCAGCCCGCTGCGCCTGTTTCACGACTGCCTCGATGCCCCAGGTTACGACACCCACCACCTGGGAAGGGGACAGGATGGTATCCCCACCCTCCGAGACATCCGAATCCTCCCTGGGAAACTGGCGGGAGAGAGCATCAGCTCTGATGTTTTTGGAGCCTGGACGGTAGGTTAGCGTGAAGTCAAAACGGCTAAAAAAGAGAGCCCAGCGGGCTTGTCGGGAGTTGAGCCTTTTGGCTGACCCAAGGTAGGCTAGGTTCTTGTGGTCCGACCACACCAAAAACGGCAGTTTGGCTCCCTCAAGCCAGTGTCTCCACTCCCTCAGGGCCTCGTGAACCGCCAGAAGCTCCTTATTGCCCACGTCGTAGTTCTTAGCCGCAGGTTCGTAGCGCCGGGAGAAGTAGGCGCACGGGTGTATTCTCTGGTCCTCCCCAGACCGCTGAGAGAGGACACCCCCGATACCAGTGTCCGAGGCGTCTACCTCCACAATGAACTGTCTCTCAGGGTCGGGGTGGATCAGCACTGGAGCGGTAGAGAACAGATGCTTGAGTTGGGCGAAGGCAGCCTCAGCAGCAGGGTTCCAGCAGAAAGGCCGCGAGGTGGAAGTAAGCGCGGTGAGTGGCGCTGCGACCTGGCTGAACCCCTTGATGAACCGCCTCACAAAGCCCGCGAACCCCAAGAAGCGCCTCAGTTGGGTCCGGTCCGTGGGTTGTGGCCATTCCACGACGGCTTTGACCTTGGCTGGGTCTGCGCGCATCTGTCCGTCCTCCACCACATTGCCCAGGTAGGTGACAGAGCTGGTGTGGAACACACACTTCTCTCCCTTCACGTACAGCCTGTTCTCTAGGAGTCTTTGCAGGACAAGACGGACGTGCTGGTGGTGCTCCTCCATGGACTGCGAAAAAATAAGGATATCATCTAAATATACTACAACAAAAATGTTTAACATATCTCGTAGGACATCATTAACCAGGGCCTGGAATATGGCAGGAGCATTGGATAGGCCAAAAGGCATTACAAGGTATTCGAAATGGCCAAGGTGAGTATTAAAAGCGGTCTTCCACTCGTCCCCCTCCCTGATACGGACGAGATGGTAGGCATTGCGGAGGTCCAGCTTAGTGAACACCTTGGCATGGGTGAGGGGTTCGAAGGTGGAGCTAATGAGTGGAAGGGGGTATCTGTTCTTAACAGAAATGTCATTGAGAGCCCGGAAATCAATGCAGGGCCTAAGCCCGCCGTCCTTTTTAGACACAAAGAAAAATCCTGCCGCGAGAGGAGAGGAGGAGGGCTTGATTATACCCGAGTTTAGGGACTCCGTGATATAATTCCTCATTGCCTCTTTCTCCGGGAGTGAGAGGTTGTATAACCGTCCTTTAGGCAGGGTGGCCCCAGGAAGGAGGTCTATAGGGCAGTCATACGGGCGATGGGGTGGCAGAGAGAGCGCCTCGTCTTTACTGAACACCTGGGCCAGGTCGTGGTAGGTGGAGGGAATTCCAGTGAGGTCTGGAGGGGTTAGTCTAGGCTTGGGGTCGCTAGAGGGAGACAGGGCGGAGCGAAGACAGGAGGCGTAGCATGTAGCCCTCCAGCCTAGGATCTGGCCTGAAGCCCAGGAGATGTGGGGTTCATGCTTCTCAAGCCAGGGTCTTCCCAGCACCAGGGGCGTTGTGGGGGCCTGAAGAACAAAAAAACGAATATTTTCAGTGTGATTCCCAGAGAGGGTGAGTGAGATCAGATCAGTGGTGTGAGATATGGTTCCTAGGGAATGACCATCTATGGCCCTGGGCATGATGGGTCGGTCTAGGGGAACTAAAGGGATGCCCGCCTGGCGGGCTAAGTTTTCATCCATAAGACAACCATCTGCCCCTGAGTCTATTAGAGCGCTGACAGAAAGGGTGTCCTTGCCCCAGGTGAGGGTAGCAGGGAAAAGGCGGCTAGGAGTGACCTGGGGCTGAGAAAAAGAGGCTTTGCTCACCAGTATGCCCCCTACTAGTGAGCTGAATCTTTTGGCCGGATGGGACACGCACGGATGAAGTGCCCCTCTTTACCGCAGTACAGGCATTGTTTGTTGTTAAGCCTCCGGTCTCGCTCCTCCCGCGAGAGCCGAGAGCGGCCGATTTCCATCGGTTCTCCAGACCCGGATGTAGCCGCGAGAGGAGGCAGCGTGGACAGAGATGGGGGCGGGGTTGTTCCTGCGTGACGAGGAGCGGGGCGCGTGACAGCTCGCTGAGCCCGGTCGGTTCGTCGTACCTGGAGGCGTGCATCCATCCTAAGGGCCAGTGTGATAAGGTCGTTCAGGGTTCCGGGATCATCGCGCACCAAAAGGTCTTTGATGGTGTCATTTAATCCCTTAAAGAAAATATTGAGGAGAGCTCCGTCATTCCAGCCAGTCTCCGTGGCTAGAGTACGAAACTCGACCATATACTCAGCTACTGAGCGCGAACCCTGGGATATGGCTAGCAAGCGGCTGGCTACGTCCTGCCCGTCCTGGGGGTGGTCGAACACGAACCGGAACTCAGTCTTAAAACGGGAGTAGTCCGTGGAGTAAGATATACTGCTCCCGACCGCGGCTATGGCCCAATTGAGAGCCTTGTCGGCTAGTAGGGACATAATAAACGCTATCTTGGCCCCATCGGAGGAGTATTTGGACGGCTGGTGCGTAAACATTAATTCGCACTGGGTTAGGAAACCCCGACACTGGTTAAAATCCCCATGAAACGGAGCGGGACTCACTAAACTGGGCTCCGAGCGAGCGACTGGAGGAATGGGCAAAACGGGGTTTGCAGGATCGACCGAGGGATTAGCCATCTGCCCTGGTATGAATGGTCTGCTGCCAGCGGCGATGACGTCCAGAGAACGCTGGATGGAGGCAAGAGCCCCGGACAAGGCGTCCACCTTTGCCTCGAGGCTGTTTACAGACCCGACGGTGGCTCGGGTGGTGTCCTCCAGAACGGCTATCTGGCTTTGGACCGTGGGGAAGGCTTTCTGGAGCTCGGCCTGCAGACTGGTGAGCTGCGCCGCATGGCTAGTTATCTCTCTGCGTAAATCGACTACCAGAGGGAGGACCCCTGCCCCTGTTCCCGGGGAACCACCTTGGCTCATGTTGGCTTGAACGTACTGTTACGCACACCCCTAATAGGAGAGGCCAAATGTGGTGGAACCCAGAGAACAGAGACAGAGGCCAGGAGATGATATAACAAGGATTTAATAATAAAGTAGCCTATAATTAATAGTAGGCTATATACACAACGACAATAACCCTAATCTAACTAGTGGGGAAAACAGTGTATAGTGTCTAGGCGAAATGTTATGGAGTGTGTAATTATACTATGTGTGTGTGTGCGTGTATGAGGTCTGGGTGTTGGTTATGTGCTGCGATACTACCTAAGCTAAAGAGCAACGTCCGTGATCCAAGGGGGGTAATCGAGGGTAGTCCAGAGGTCAAGCCAGGGAGATCAGTCCAAGAAGGGAAAAAACAAGGGGGCAAAAAATACGAGGTCCGGGTGGGAACGGGTTCAGGAGACACAGGAGGGAGCGGGTCCAGGAGACACAGGAGAGGGAACGGGTCCAGGAGACACAGGAGAGGGAACGGGTCCAGGAGGCACAGGAGAGGGAACGGGTCCAGGAGACACAGGAGAGGGAACGGGTCCAGGAGGCACAGGGGGTCGGAGGGAGCTTGAGGGTGACACAAAATGACGGGGAAAAACTCAGCCAGGAAGAACACAAAAACACGGTAACTCGAGGAGAATGCAAGGAGATGTATACGAGGAGAGAATACGGGAGCCAGAACTAACCGTACAGCTTATTACGTTCAAGCGTCGGGTCTCTGTCTGCAGCAGCGTTATATAGGTGGCTGTCCTGATGGTGATTGGAAGCAGCTGGGCTGATGATAATCGCCAACACCTGAGCAGCTAGCAGAGCAGAGACCCGGCCCGCTCAATCCGGCAGGGATGAGGCGCCGGAACGAGGCTGACGGGGGCGTGCCCGACGGGGAGGCATAACAATAGCCTATGACGTGGTTCTCTGTAGGCTATAGTTTGACTGACTTCAGGCCTACATAAATCCAGTAATGCCAGTTAGTGCCTGCTACATCGGTCAAAATCGTGGCACATGGCCACGTTCATGCAACATCAGAAAATAATAAACAACGTTTATTAGCCATGTGTAACAAGTATGAGTACAGGTACATTGGAATTCTTGTAATCGCCTACAGTATTTTTGGCCTACGGGACTAAGTTAGTAGGCCTACTGGTATTCATGTTGAGCCTATTGCGACCCCCTTCTGACCTTCAACAACCATATAAAACATCTGTGCAAGACCTCGAAACATCACATCACCTTCGAAACATCTCCACACTCCGTCCCTCCCTAACCCTGCCAGATGCAGAGAAGCTCGTCCAGCCTTTATCTCCTCAAGACTGGACGACTGCAACGGCCTCTTCATCGGGATTCCTGGCAAGAGCATCCAGAAGCTGCAGTACATCCAGAATAGCGCTGCCAGGGTCCTGATGAGAGTCTGTAAATATGAGCACATAACCCCCATTCTGCTCTCACTACCCTGGCTCCCTGTCTCATCCTGGATCAACTACATCCTGCTGCTCTCCCACACATGCACCAACACACGCACCTCCCTGTCTACAAGAACTCATCACTCCACAATCCTCCTCCTGTACCCTCAGACCCTCAGACAGTCTGCTCCTCCACCCGTACCCTCAGACAGGCTGCTCCTCCACCCTCACCCTCAGACAGTCTGCTCCTCCACCCTCAGACCCTCAGACAGGCTGCTCCTCCACCCTCACCCTCAGACAGTCTGCTCCTCCACCCTCAGACAGTCTGCTCCTCCACCCTCACCCTCAGACAGTCTACTCCTCCACCCTCAGACCCTCAGACAGTCTGCTCCTCCACCCTCAGACAGTCTGCTCCTCCACCCTCAGACCCTCAGACAGTCTGCTCCTCCACCCTCAGACCCTCAGACAGTCTGCTCCTCCACCCTCACCCTCAGACAGTCTGCTCCTCCACCCTCAGACAGTCTGCTCCTCCACCCTCAGACCCTCAGACAGTCTGCTCCTCCACCCTCAGACCCTCAGACAGTCTGCTCCTCCACCCTCACCCTCAGACCCTCAGACAGGCTGGTCCTCCTCCCTCACCCTCAGACAGGCTGCTCCTCCACCCTCACCCTCAGACAGTCTGCTACTCCTCCCTCACCCTCAGACAGTCTGCTCCTCCACCCTCAGACCCTCAGACAGTCTGCTCCTCCACCCTCACCCTCAGACAGTCTGCTCCTCCACCCTCACCCTCAGACAGTCTGCTCCTCCACCCTCACCCTCAGACCCTCAGACAGGCTGGTCCTCCACCCTCACCCTCAGACCCTCAGACAGTCTGCTCCTCCACCCTCAGACCCTCAGACAGTCTGCTCCTCCACCCTCACCCTCAGACCCTCAGACAGGCTGGTCCTCCTCCCTCACCCTCAGACAGGCTGCTCCTCCACCCTCACCCTCAGACAGTCTGCTACTCCTCCCTCACCCTCAGACAGTCTGCTCCTCCACCCTCACCCTCAGACCCTCAGACAGGCTGGTCCTCCACCCTCACCCTCAGACCCTCAGACAGTCTGCTCCTCCACCCTCAGACCCTCAGACAGTCTGCTACTCCTCCCTCACCCTCAGACAGTCTGCTCCTCCACCCTCACCCTCAGACCCTCAGACAGTCTGCTCCTCCACCCTCACCCTCAGACCCTCAGACAGGCTGCTCCTCCGGGCCCCCACCAGGCTGTGCATCATGGGGGATGGAGTCTTCTGCTCTGCCGCGCCGCGGCTGTGGAACAGCCTCCCCACCCAGCTGAGGGCAGCTCAGAGCCTGGACTCTTTTAAAGTGGGCCTCAAAACCTACCGCTTTAAAAAGGCCTTTGACTGTTAAAATGGTGTTCTTTTTGTTCAGTTGTGTTTTATTATGCTATGCTTTTAAACCATTGTTAAATGAAAAGTGCGTTTACAAATAAAATGTATTATTATTATTATTACTAACATATTGCTTGAAATACCATTTCCTATCTGAGCAGACTGCTCAGTTTGAAGTTTATTTATTTATACAGGGACACTGCACATTAAGCAATAGTAAAACTACTGTATAAATGAGGCAGATTTAGCCCCAATGGCTAATTTCCGCCTGCTGTCCCTCGCCAGATGTTAGGGGCAAGGCAACCTGTAAAAAACAACAACATAGGGTTCATTCATTACATTGCATTAGCCAATACAGTGATTAAAAACAGAATGACTCTAAAGACAACACCAGACAGAGCAACAAGCAACAAGCAGGACAAAGAGCACTGGACTCTTACAGCATTAGTGTGCACACGTCTGGTTCTTAAGAAGCCATGATTTCAGCTGCTTAGTAAAGGAACAGTAACTACTGAGTTCTCTGATGAGTCCTGGCTCTAAGTTCCATTCATGTGAAGCGCTAACAGAGAATGCTGAATGACTAAAGGTGCTTTTTCTCATGGGCACTAGCACTACACAGTCACCTTGAGTTGATCCTCTGTTTGCCCTGAGCATAGTTGACCTCAGTGAAAATGCATAAACTGAATACTTCTCTTTTTACAGTATGTCTAGTATAACGTAGCTTAAAGGAGAATTCCACCCTAGAACAACATTAGGCTCAACCACTAGACATCCACAAAACAATAAAGAAAAAAGTGTTTTCCTTGACTATAGTTGCTCCATGTAAACATAGCATGTTCACAAAGTCTGCACTTCTGGGGATTTGCCGCGTTGAAATGCTCCTCCCCAGGAGCAAAAAAGCGAGGACAACAAAACCAGGCCAGGTCCAGCCTGGCTTATGTGCATGGCTGGCTTGTTTCTGTGCAGGACTGGTAGGACGGAAGCTAGTCATGCCACTGAAATAGCTGTGAATTGAAATGACATAATGTCTGATAAATAAAGATGGGTCTTGTCACCTGGACACATCAGTTCCAATGCTTCCAATGCTAATGCACAATAAGAGCGGGATAGCCAGTTAGCTCATGAACAACTAGCAGCAGCTTCCATAACATTAATGGTAGCGATCAGTGGCTAAAGCAGTTACACTGATGATAACATAAAGTCATCCCCACCAGGAACCCTGGTCTCCTGGGTGGGAGTCCAATGCTCTCAGCACTACTCTACTTGTGCAGTGGAGATCGGCGGGTGGGTTTTGGTGTCCTTCTTCCAGTCCCTAGTGTGGGTTGGGGTTAGAATATGGGTTAGAGGGTTGGGACAGGATCTGATCTATAAGGCAAGGGGTAAAGGTTGGAGTGAAAGGATGAACATGTGGAGGTTTGGAGTATAGTCCCATAAAGTCATCCCCACCGGGTCTTCAACCCCAGTCTCCAGGGTGGGAGTCCAATGCTCTCACCACTACTCTACTTGTGCAGTGGAGATCGGCGGGTTGATTTTGGTGTCCTTGATTTTGGTGCACTGGGACTACTGCCTCTTCTGGTGCCAATAGAGAAATGCAGGCCAACATTGTCCGCAGTAACGGAGGGAGGGAGGGAGGGAGGGAGTGATAACCGGACGAACGCTATACTAGGTGCGCTGGCTTACAGCCACGCACAAAAAAGCATCAATACATTAAGCTCATTTCTCCATCACCACCTAAATCTGTGCCAGTCAACAGTCAGTCTAATCAATGAAAATAAACCACATAGGCGTAGAGCGACTGGTGCATCACATCCTATACAAAAATGAATTACTATAGGATTTGAAGTGTCCTACTCCTATTGTAATGAGGACTGTCTGTCTATAATGCAGTAGCGTACCGTGGGGTCTTGCACAGGGTCTTCTCCGACATTGGTATTTGCTCACACACACACACACACACACACACACACACACACACACACACAAACACACATGTAGCGTGTTCTAGGGTTCTAGAACTATGACTTTGACTTGGTATAATTTATGATTATACCGCGGTCTATTTCTTGATCATTTTATTTTTACCCTATGATTCTTTGTTATTTTCTCTGTACAGTATGTAGCTCAGTATATATATTATTCTATTGATATCCTGTCACTCAAGTTTGCTATTTGCACAGTTGGAGTTGTTGCAACCCCATTTTACTGCTGTTGCACACTCAGTTATGCATGTGACAAATACATGTCTTGAGTCTTGAACCATTTAAAAATAATAATAATAATAATAATGAAACATTTATTTGTACAGCACCTTTCCAAATACGGTTACAAAGTGCTTGACAGTCCTCCCCTACTATGATGTCACAGAGTGTTCCCCATGTGACATAATGGCATAGTGAATGTTTGTAGGTTCTAGAAGTGGAGGCTCGTCCATTGAGGCAGGGGAGGACAGTCCTCCTCAGTTTTTGGAGAGAAGAGAGGGATTAACATTTATATTGTAATTCATCTTGTGTAAACTTGAAGCAATTTTTTCCTCATTAAACTTGAAACTTGTATGCACACTAATACGCCGCCGATAGTTAATGTTTTCAGTCATGGGTGTGATTCTGTTAGTTACAGTAGTTAGTAAGTAAGAAGGATTATGCAAAAAATCAAATAACGAAAGCAGCAATACCAAACACGTCCTGCTCACACACACACACACACACACACACACACACACACACACACACACACACACACACACACATGTAGCATGTTCTAGGGTTCTAGAACTATGACTATGACTTGGTATAATTTATGATTATACCGCGGTTATCACAATATGAAGGAAAATGGATTTAATGCATTAAATCAACTCATATATGGGGCACCACCATGTTTTGTACAAGGAAACAAGATAACCTTTATCAATAGTCTAATTTATTCATCAATCTCAGTCTGCAGGAGGAGTTCTTGACTCAATCACTTGTCCTAAGATAATGTGATGACGCTCGGACGTGGTCAAAAGTTAATAATGTTTATTGAAATTATTCTAATCAATTATCAAAATAATATTAGAACACAATTCAATAATAGATGGAAAAACACATGTGGCAATATGAAAACAGCAGAAATGAAAAGAATGATGTCAAAGATTATCACAGCCTATCCTAAATCTTCTAAGCTTAAACAACACTTTGGCATCACCCCACATCAAAGAGAATGCATGGATGTCAACCTTACAGTGGTGTGTGAAGCGTGTTGTCCGGGCGGTGTTGTCTGACTCGAAGCATGGAGGAGGCACGTGACTGATGGTCGCTCGGTTTGATGAAGGGGGCAGCGCGCCTGCGCTCCCGTTGAAACAGTGATGGTAGCGTTGCTGCGCGAAGTTGAGGTTCGCGGAGTTCAAAGTTCAGTTTCAGAGTTCACAAGTTGCAAATATCTCATTCAAAACCTCTGCTCTCGCCAGAGGTGGATCATTGAAGAGTATTTTCCTAAGCCCCTGTGTCGACTCAGAGATCTTAGGTAGCAGTCCAGTATGGATACAGGCTGATTTTATCAACCGGCACAAAGCTTGGATCCTGGGTCACGTGTTACTTGGAGAAACACGGACCCTGGCAGTTGAAGGTTACAAGAGAAATCACGAGAGTGCACGAGAGGATGAGAGGACAACAGGACGAACTTCCTGTCTGATCCCGATTGGTGACCTGGATCCCCCAGGGGCCCCTGCTTCCATCGTGAAACAGAGCAGCCAAGCTATGCACGCTGAGCTCAGGGGTCTAGAAATCATCACATATCCTTGTTATGATTTCAACCTGATATTACCTGATATCAACTGATTCATGATTTTAGCCAAAGATGGATACCAAACTTGAGTAGCGGCATAGAATCAGTTATTTATAACACACAGTACAGTTGCAAATTACAAATACAGTGCAACCCACAATAACTTTGTTCACCGGGCTTATTCACACGGTGTTTGCATCACATGGTGGAGACGGAGCAACTTCACTTTATTAAAGAAACAAGGCAAAGAGGTTCCCTCCTTTGTCTCAGTGTGTGTGTGTCTGGTTTGGAATGTGGCCTGGCCTGTCACAGGGGGATGGGGGAGACAGGATGTGGAATGTGGCTGACCTGTCGCAGGGGGATGGGGGAGACAGGATGTGGAATGTGGCCTGGCCTGACGCAGGGGGATGAGGGAGACAGGATGTGGAATGTGGCCTGGCCTGTCACAGGGGGATGGGGGAGACAGGATGTGGAATGTGGCCTGGCCTGTCGCAGGGGGATGGGGGGAGACAGGATGTGGAATGTGGCCTGGCCTGTTGCAGGGGGATGGAGGAGACAGGATGTGGAATGTGGCCTGGCCTGTCGCAGGGGGATGAGGGAGACAGGATGTGGAATGTGGCCTGGCCTGACGCAGTGGGATGGGGGGAGACAGGATGTGTTAGGTCTGAGGGGTCCTTATCAGTTGTGGTCAGTAGACAATGGTCAGTAGAACTGTGTTGTCGTCAGTAGACAATGGTCAGTAGAACAACGTCATGTCCTACACCACTACACACACATGCGCACACACAGAGCCACGAAAACACAATCATGGGTGGAGGTCTATGCTCTCCGAGTACCATTTTTCACAAAAGAAAAATGTTCTCATTAAAACTGCTTCCTGCTGTATAATTGCCCCAACTACTGGCGATTTCAGTATAATGTAGTAAGCACATACTGTATGTTGCACTGCTCACTGTTTTTTTCATAGAGATATAAATAAATTATCCCATTACAGAGGCTCCATTACATTAGCATATGATACACGATTGATTCTCTATTTCTTGATCATTTTATTTTTACCCTATGATTCTTTGTTATTTTCTCTGTACAGTATGTAGCTCAGTATATATATTATTCTATTGATATCCTGTCACTCAAGTTTGCTATTTGCACAGTTGGAGTTGTTGCAACCCCCTTTTACTGCTGTTGCACACTCAGTTATGCATGTGACAAATACATGTCTTGAGTCTTGAACCATTTAAATAATAATAATAATAATAATAATAATGAAACATTTATTTGTACAGCACCTTTCCAAATACGGTTACAAAGTGCTTGACAGTCCTCCCCTACTATGATGTCACAGAGCGCCTCACCGCTGCGGCCGCGAGCACCAGTGGGTCAGGCAGGCGGTCTGCCCTTATGCAAAGAAAATATATTCACCTTTATATTATCTGTCAGTATATTATAGTATGTAAAATATATGGAGGAAATATACAGAATTTTTTCATTCATAACCTTTATTTAGGCTCAGAAATACATTTGCGATGGCCCTCATTTGCGATGTCATCGAGTGAGAATAAATAAAATACAATAAATCACAAACAATGCAACAATAAATACAATATGAATAATGTATGATAACATACATAATATATAGAATAATACATAAGGAATTGCCGCTTTTCATATATTGCAGTATATTGGAAATGAATGATATTTTCTATATACAGTATGGAAATGTATTGTTTGATATATTACATTATATTTTCCAATAAAACACAATATATTTTAGATTGATAAGGGTGGGGCGACGCTTAGTCCCGGCTGGCCGTGTGCTGCCCGGAGCTGCGGGTCCACGCGTCGGTGGAGCGGACCGAGAAGGCTCTGGATGCAGCCCTGGGGGGCTCCTGTGTTGAGGATCAGAGGGGCAGAGGTGTTGGAGCCCATCCTCAGCACCTGGCGTTTGGCTTTGTCTTTCAAAGGGAACTGGATGTGCAGAGAGGCAGTAGCCTCGGTTTTCTCTCCCCAGCACCACAGTTCACCCCTGAGCAGTGAGAGAGCTTCTCCGACATCAACATCTCCAAGACGGATTGTAACAGTCCATATGTGTATATGTAGGTGTAACGGCTCTTTTTAAGGCAGTGTGAGTCAGTAAAAGTTGTGTGAGCCTGTAGCAGTCTGTGTATGGTAAGTCAAACAGTCCATACTAAAGTCAGTCAGTAAGATCCAACAGGAACAGGTGAGGGGTGAATCATCTGTTGTGCGGGTATGGGCTTGGCCAGGGTATGGGCTTGGCCAGGGTATGGGCTTGGCCAGGGTATGGGCTTGGCCAGGGTATGGGCTTGGCCAGGGTACGCCATTATTGTCCACTGGCTGGTCTCAGCGCATTTCCAGTACATACAGAGTCGTTGTGCAGTTCAACAAGGCGATGATGACTGGGTTGACCTAAAGTCTCGGACGGTGAGTCCCTCTAGATCGTCTCTTTCTTTGAGACCTCGGAAGCTGTGTCTTGTGTTGGGCTGGTTCATGGTTCTAGAAGCTGTATCTGGGGTTTGGCTAGTTCCTGGTTCTAGAAGCTGTGTCTGGGGGTTGGCTAGTTCCTGGTTCTAGAAGCTGTGTCTTGTGGCTGGTTCATGGTTCTAGAAGCTATATCTGGGGTTTGGCTGATTCCTGGTTATAGAAGTTTGTCTGGGGTTTGGCTGGTTCCTGGTTATAGAAGTTTGTCTGGGGTTTGGCTGGTTCCTGGTTATAGAAGTGGGTCTGGAGTTTGGCTGGTTCCTGGTTCTAGAAGTGGGTCTGGGGTTTGGCTGGTTCCTGGTTATAGAAGTGGGTCTGGGGTTTGGCTGGTTCCTGGTTATGGAAGCTATGTCTCGGGTTGGCGTGCTTCCTGGTTACAGCCTCAATCTTCCAGCTCAACCGTCTGTCTGTCGGCTGCAGAGTCTCTGGTTCAGTACTGTACCTTCAACCTCCACAGGCTCTTGCACCGGACTCTCCATTCTGTACTCCTCCACCTCAGGATTGAGTGTAGGCCGGGTTCCATTTTTCTGGAACGACAGTGGTTGGAGGTCCTTTCTTTGTTTTAGTCTATGAGCACAGTAGTGTTCCTCTTCATCTGAGCTCTCAGAGTTCTCTAACCTTTCTGTCTTGAAGCTCTTTGTGTTTCTCAGTTGACCATGAGATGCTTGTTTCCTTACAGTCGCCGGTGCTGCTTCATCCATTGACAGAGAACTGCATGGCCTCAACATGTTGAGGTGAAGTATTCTACCTCTCTCCTGTGATCATAATATGTTTTACCTCCTACAGTGGTCTTCTTAATTGTTCTGGATGTGATGTCAAATGCTTCCTTCATTTGCTGCTGCCATTTCTGAGTGTATTCCTGGTATGACTTCCCTTCCTCTTCCTCACGTAGCCTGAAGATCAGGTCGATTGGCGAACAGGGTTTTCTCCCAAAAAAGTAAGTAAAGGGGGGAATAACCTGTTGCCTTACGTGTTGTACAAGTGTAAGCATGGATTACTTTATTCAGATACTCATTAAATCCTAGGTCCTCAACATGAATGATGTCCGATTGAATCGTTCCGCCCGGTTCCCTTGGGGGTGATAGGGGGCTGTCTATGAATTTGTGATGCTTATTTCTACAATCTTCTGAACAGCTGGTTCTCAAACTCGTTGCCCTGATCATTGTGTATTTTGGTGAGAAAGTCAAATATCAGGGGGAAATTATTGAAGATCAAATCATGATCATTGTCATGCAGCAGTCGTACCTGGCTTGGTTCGGGTCGGATAGGCTTGTGCAACGTTGTCAATGGTTACTAAAATATACTCACACCCCCTTGTTTTCCCCTGCTTCAAGGGAAAGATAATCTATGGAGATCATCTCAACTACTGTGGTTGCAGGTACGCATGGAGGCTCTGCTTTGCATAGCAGGTCTCTTCTGTTTGTTGCTCTTACAGACTGGTTATGTAGTGCACAGTGACTACATTTACATGGACAGCAATATATACATTAACCCGAAGACAATACCATGAATAATCAGCTATAGATAGTGTGCTCACGTTTTCCATCCTAGTGTAGTACGACAACACAACCACTCAGGACAGGACTCTGTTGGAAAGAGTTATATGCAGAGCATCTAAAATCTTCTTCTGATCTGCTGAAATTCTGATAAACTTTCCCCAAATCAGGTTGTAGTTTCAAGCAATAATGAAAACTACTATTTTCATTTCAGTTAGTAGTTCACATGGGAAATTAACAATTGTTTATTAAAACATTGAAAAACATGAATGATTTGTTTTATTTCGGGGGTAGGGTTAGGGTTGTGGTTAGGGCTGTCCCGAATACCACAGGTTTTGAATACACTTTGGTGTTACAGAACAAGTAACACATTGCAAATGGATCCCAGTAGGTGGCATAACTGTATACGTTCATTAGGCCTACTGGTGACAAGCAGCTGAACAAGTTCAAATTTGGCGGGCACGGAAAAGCTAACACAACAACACCATTTTTTTTTATTTTTTTTTTAAAGTATATAGGATGAATAATTGAATGTGGCAAGCATAGCTTAGCTTAGCATACTTACTGCTTAGCATAGCAATGTGCGTAGGGCTAACACATGTTTGAGATTCCCATTTCTAGTCACATATTTGGCACTATATCATGGCACTTTCTCTGTTACCAACTGATGATTTAAAATGCGGCATCTTCATCCAGCATCGCCGGGTGGAAGGCAGTGGGTGCTGTGCTGAGCTCTGAGGCCAGGCTCTGTGGATTCATGTATTCATGTGTTCATGTATTATGGTGGAATTCTCTTAATAATGTATACAACCATCATCAAACATCAAAACTAGCATCTTTATTCCTTTTGAAAAAGTTCTCCTAGCACGACGTACACAAGAGTACATGAGTCAGAATCCTCTCACAAGCGTCCCTAGCTCTCTTCAGTTGAGCCTCCTACTGACATGAAGCCCCTCCTCAAAATACGTTATACAGAGCATAAGACTGATGGACACACACAACGTGTAACACATGCTAGGAGTCAGTAATATCCAACAGGAACAGGCGAGGGGTATAAGGGCAGAGGTGCTGGAGCCATGGGGAGAAGGGAACTAGACACCATGTCATGAAGTCATAAGCACTAGAGAATGGCCTGAGTGAGCAGGGAATTACCCCTGGAGAGGTTTGCCATTTGGGAACGCCAGCTGTCCTTACTGTAGGTCACTGAGGACACAGGGCACTCAGGGATTAAGAGCTATGAGAGCAGACACTCTGATATGGTCTCAAATACTAGGGGCAAAGAAAAGATAAGAATAGAATTTGAATTTTGCCATTATAGGAAGCCCCTATATTTTGCACAATGTTCCCTCAAGGTAACATAGCCGAGCAGTTATAACTGAATATTCCATTTATAGAACTGCAATGTTAAAAAGTACTTTTAATATGATCCGAATCATGTTTCTATCAGCCAGTGAAGCGGGAGAGAGAAACTTGCTGGTTGGCCAACTGCTATTTTGGCAACAATTGAGGAAAGTATGCCATCATAGGCTACTGCGACGATGCAGTTGTCTAGTGGGTAAAAAAAGTATTTCTATCCACATTCACCAGGGAATTTATAAATAAACTGCAGAGAATGTATATGTTACGGTCAATGTGAGAAAACGGGGAATGTGAGCTTTTCCCGGTTATTGCGCACATTCCCCGACCTCGCGGGGAATGTAGGAGAAACATGTTCGTTTCTCACATCTCCCGGGTAATGTGCACATTCTCCGACCTTGCGGGAGATGTGAGAAATTGGTTAGTATTTCTCACATCTCCCGCAAGGTAGGGGATTGTGCACATTAACCGGGAAATGCTAGCAATTCCCGACCTTGCGGTAAATCTAGGAAAGCGCAACCGTATGCAAAACCTCTGCGCAGCCGGGTGGTGGGAGAGGGCTTATGTGACGCCTCAGAGGGCGTGCACCATAAGAGGCACCCACGGTAGTTGGGCTAACGTTACTGGCGCACACCTGGGAGAGATTTTTCGTCTTTCTTTCGGCTAGCTAACGTGTAGGGTTCCTTTGGAGGTTCCCACCTTCCTGTTGTTGCGATTTTCATTTTGCGTTTGTTAACTTGATCACCAGTGTAGGCCTATCCTCCTAATACTACTCACACTGTGTGCAGCATAGGCTATATTACTGTTCAAGGTAGACCACAGACTGTTATTAACTGTAGGGGAGGACCGGGACGAATGAAACACTTTTTGGTTTGATCAGATTTACACAGAAATTAATAAAGATGGAGATTACATTTTTTGATGATGACAAACAACTTGTACATGTCCTTTACTAACCTATTAGTTGTAAGTTTGGTTCTGTGGTGTAACAGTTCAATTCAAGACGGCCGAGAACAGAAGATGTGCATCGTTTCTCTTGTCCCTGCCGTGCGGGGCGAGTGAAACAGAGGAGTGGGACGAGTGAAACAGTGAGATTGTTTTGCTTATTGTGTTGCGTAGCCTCGCGGCTTGTAGGCTAATTATCTTAACTTTCAACACATGTATAATTAGACCCAATTTAATGTTTCCATTAATGCAATTGATGCTATGTATTCGAAAACCATGGGCAAAATGTCAAGCGCCTCTCGTTCTAAGCGCACGAGCCCTCTCCCACCACCCGGCTGCGCAGAGGTTTTGCATACGGCTGGACTTTGCTAGATTTACCGCAAGGTCGGGAATTGCTAGCATTTCCCGGTTAATGTGCACAATCCCCGACCTTGCGGGAGATGTGAGAAATACTAACCAATTCCTCACATCTCCCGCAAGGTCGGAGAATGTGCACATTACCCGGGAGATGTGAGAAACGAACATGTTTCTCCTAAATTCCCCGCGAGGTCGGGGAATGTGCGCAATAACCGGGAAAAGCTCACATTCCCCGTTTTCTCACATTGACCGTAACATATACATTCACCGTCCAAGTGGGAAATGTATACTACATCCCCGGGTTTATGAATATTCCCACGACAAGATCAAGCCCAGTGTAGGCAAGTAAGAGTGCACACGATACTGACAAGCGACGAAGGGACACCGGTTACATAGTCTACTGTATATATCTATGTGTCCTAGTAGACATGTACATGTAGGAATATATTTTTTATATCCTAGTACGTGTAGGAATATCTCTTTGTTATAGTACATGTAAGAATATCTCTTTATGTCCTAGTACATGTAAGAATATCTCTTTATGTCCTAGTACATGTAGGAATATCTCTTTATGTCCTAGTACATGTAGGAATATCTCTTTATGTCCTTGTACATGTAGGAATATCTTTTTATGTTATAGTACATGTGGGAATATCTCTTTATGTCCTAGTACATGTGGGAATATCTCTGTCCTTGTACATGTAGGAATATCTCTTTATGTCATTGTACATGTAGGAATATCTCTTTATGTCCTAGTACATGTAGGAATATATCTTTATGTCATAGTACATGTAGGAATATCTCTTTATGTCCTAGTACATGTAAGAATATCTCTTTATGTCCTAGTACATGTAGGAATATCTCTTTATGTCCTTGTACATGTAAGAATATCTCTTTATGTCCTAGTACATGTAGGAATATCTCTTTATGTGCTAGTACATGTAAGAATATCTCTTTATGTCCTAGTACATGTAGGAATATCTCTTTATGTCCTTGTACATGTAGGAATATCTCTTTATGTCCTTGTACATGTAGGAATATCTCTTTATGTCCTAGTACATGTAGGAATATCTCTTTATGTCCTTGTACATGTAGGAATATCTCTTTATGTCATAGTACATGTAAGAATATCTCTTTATGTCCTAGTACATGTAGGAATATCTCTTTATGTCCTAGTACATGTAGGAATATATTTTTTATATCCTAGTACGTGTAGGAATATCTCTTTGTTATAGTACATGTAAGAATATCTCTTTATGTCCTAGTACATGTAGGAATATCTTTTTATGTTATAGTACATGTAAGAATATCTATTTATGTCCTAGTACATGTAGGAATATCTCTTTATGTGCTAGTACATGTAGGAATATCTCTTTATGTCCTTGTACATGTAGGAATATCTCTTTATGTCATAGTACATGTAAGAATATCTCTTTATGTCCTAGTACATGTAGGAATATCTCTTTATGTCCTAGTACATGTAGGAATATATTTTTTATATCCTAGTACGTGTAGGAATATCTCTTTGTTATAGTACATGTAAGAATATCTCTTTATGTCCTAGTACATGTAGGAATATCTTTTTATGTTATAGTACATGTAAGAATATCTATTTATGTCCTAGTACATGTAGGAATATATCTTTATGTGCTAGTACATGTAGGAATATCTTTTTATGTGCTAGTACATGTAGGAATATCTTTTTATGTCCTAGTACATGTAGGAATATCTCTTTATGTCCTAGTACATGTAAGAATGTCTCTTTATGTGCTAGTACATGTAGGAATATCTCTTTATGTCCTTGTACATGTAGGAATATCTCTTTATGTGCTAGTACATGTAGGAATATCTCTTTATGTCATAGTACATGTAGGAATATCTCTTTATGTCATAGTACATGTAAGAATATCACTTTATGTCCTAGTACATGTAAGAATATCTCTTTATGTCCTAGTACATGTAGGAATATCTCTTTATGTCATAGTACATGTAGGAATATCTCTTTATGTCCTAGTACATGTAGGAATATCTCTTTATGTCCTAGTACATGTAGGAATATCTCTATGTCATAGTACATGTAAGAATATCTCTTTATGTCCTAGTACATGTAAGAATATCTCTTTATGTCCTAGTACATGTAGGAATATCTCTATGTCATAGTACATGTAGGGATATCTCTTTATGTCCTTGTACATGTAGGCATATCTTTTTATGTGCTAGTACATGTAGGAATATCTCTTTATATTATATTATATGTAGGAATATATAATGTATTCACAAAAATGTGTCGTCATTTCCATTCAGCTGATCAAAAGGTAATGATCTCTTGGCCTGGAGAAACATGGCAGACAGATGTGCACACGCTCCAGACAGATGTGCACACGCTCCAGACAGATGTGCACACGCACCAGACAGATGTGCACACGCTCCAGACAGATGTGCACACGCTCCAGACAGATGTGCACACGCTCCAGACAGATGTGCACACGCTCCAGACAGATGTGCACACGCTCCAGACAGATGTGCACACGCTCCAGATAGATGTGCACACGCACCGCTCGGTTCTGAGTGGCCTACAGTACCTTCCTTCCAAAGGCAGATGGAAATCAGGTTTTGGCAAAAACATTTGTACTACTTACGAAAGAAATCCGATTGTCCACTTTTTTTACTCTAAAAATGTCAAAACACACAGTTGCACAAAAAATTGTCATCTAAAAGACCTAGCACTTACATGTGTGCCACCCTCCCTGTCCTGGTGTTATGAATGTAATGAAATGAAATGACTTGCGTGAACCATATGGCCGTGTGGGGAAGTGCTGCCATGAGCTAGGAGAGTCACCGTGGAGAACAAGAGGGAGCGCGTTCTTCCCTGCTGCTTCCAACATGGCAGTATGTGCTGAGTTTATTGCTGTATTTCATCCTTGAATGAGTTAAGATTACTACGGCACAAGAGTGCTACAGAGAGGCGGGGCTTAGTTACAGGAGTGGGAGAAGGGCAGTCTAGAGCTGTGTTGGGAATCGCTCCCTTGTTCCCTCACTCCATATTCCCTATATAGGGTTCACCATGTAGTGAACTACCTAGGGAACGGAGAAAATGTAGGGTACATGCGCTGTTCCCTGGAAATCAAGGTGAATTGTGGGTAATAAATAGTGGACTATATAGGGAATGAAAATTTTGTGGAGAATTCGGACACTACAAACAAAATGGCTGATGCCCTATATAGTGCACTATATAGTGAATAGGGAGCAATTCCGAACACAGCTTAGAATAGAACCTATCATGGAATGACTTGGGGGATGGGTGGGTGATTTAATGGGAGGGTTTGAGAGGGTAGAGCTGGTAAGGAAATGACCATTCAGAGTGAGAACAGACAGGCAGTGTATTAACTTAACTATGGTTGTTTCTTAGCACAATAGTATGCTGGGGTAACACCCAAACAAGTGATGTGTGAATGTGTTTCCTGTTTTGTTTGATACGGTCTCATTTGGGTTTAACCCTGCCCTTGTGTGTCTGTCTACACATCTGTCTTGTCTTGATTGGTCTCACCTGCGCCTCCTTCCCTCGTTAGGCACCTCTTGTTTTATATACCAGCCCAGATCCTTTGTTCCCTGATCAATTCATCACGCCTCATTCACCAATATCTTCCTAAGTTCCATTCTTACATTTCTTCCTAAGAACGTTTCTAAAGAAAACTCCATCTGATTAACGAGGTGTGCTCGTAGTTCGTAGAGTTCGCACCTGCCTTCTCCTAATGATGAATCCCATGGTTTCACAAATTGAATGCATGTGGCTGTACACCCGAATTAGCATACTAGGTGCACTCCGGGTTCGTGTGCAGATGTCACTTCTCAGTATGAATAGGCTACTGGTCATCCGCGCCCTCGATTCAGTAACTTTTTGGTAGCATAATGGTTAAGGTGTGGTTGTGTCAGGGGGGTGGCAAGTCTGAGGTCTGCAGATTGAATCCAGCGTGGGCAATCAAAATCTGATTTGTATTTAGCTAAGTAGGCTTCCTCCTATGAGGAACTTGCCTTGATGCATAAACGTAGCAAGACCGGACAGTGTGAAATACAGTACAATGTCAAAGTGATAGAATACAATATACAGTAGCCTACAGTCTGCAAAAATGGAGGCTATAAAATACACAGCTGTCAATGCCGCATGCCCAAATGAAAATCTTAAAAGCGTCAGTAGCATGGGATGATAACAGCCTACTCATTCAGTGAACGCTGTACCCAGAGAAGGGCTCAGTTGGACCTGGCACATCAGGGAGGTTATTGGAAAGACAGCACTCTTGCTTTGTAAAATAATCATCATTTCTAATTATTAAAAGATATTATAAATGATATGAATATTACTGCATTGCAATCCTAGAATGTTATACGACTGTAGATTGTTGAAGTAAACGCAATCACAAATGATTTTAAATGAACATGTCTTTCATGTGAATAGTCCGTAGCCTACTTAAGACTGCTCTTCCGTGTTCATAGATTCTGCTCTTAGTTCCCTCATGTGAGAACAATGGTGAATACCAGGACCTTCTTGAAAACAATGTAAATGGAGTTAAAGAAGAAACACTTCTTAAGAAATTCTTAACTTCGCTGGTGAATGAGGCCCATTGTCTTTAACGCGCTTGGCTTGTGTCTATGACTTCCCTTTTCTGGGTTTCCTGGACCCCTGGCCTTCTACCTGAGCCGTGGCACCCTGTGGAAGCATCTACTCGTGTTGTGTTTGGGACGTGCCACCTGGCCTGTGGTGAGCTGCTTTGTTTGTATGAAAGTGTCTGAAGTGCTTTGGCCTTCGCCCAGTCTGATGTTAACACCACAGTGCTTCTAATGCCTCTCTCCTCCAGAGATACAGAGACTCTGCCCACAGACAGGCCTCGTCAGTCAAAGCCCTTGGTGTAAACCTGGGGTTATGTACAGCTCTATAGTCTGGGATAGTTAAACCTGGGGTTATGTTCAGCTCTATAGTCTGGGATAGTTAAACCTGGGGTTATGTACAGCTCTATAGTCTGGGATAGTTAAACCTGGGGTTATGTACAGCTCTATAGTCTGGGATAGTTAAACCTGGGGTTATGTACAGCTCTATAGTCTGGGATAGTTAAACCTGGGGTTATGTACAGCTCTATAGTCTGGGATAGTTAAACCTGGGGTTATGTACAGCTCAATAGTCTGGAATAGTTATCTATCTAGTTAACCATGTAAACCTGGGGTTATGAACAGCTCAATAGTCTGGAATAGTTATCTATTTTGTGTATTTTAACTTAATAACAGCAACAAGTTTTAATATTATTTTCCCTTTTAACAACAGCCTTTGAATGACCCACCGGTAAGATGCTTTAACATCCATCCCTATAACAGAGGTTTATTACTCAGTATGGGAGGGAGGGAGGGAGGGAGGGAGAGAGAGAGAGAAGGAGAGGAAGGGAGAGAGAGAAGGAGTGGAGGGGCAGGGGGGAGAGAAAGAGGGCGAGAGGGAAAAGGAGATGGGAGTGGGGAGAGGAGGAGAGAGAGAAGGAGGGAGAGGAGGAGAGAGAGAAAGAGGGAGAGGAGGAGAGAAGGAGGGAGTGGGGAGAGGAGGAGAGAGAGAAGGAGGGAGAGGAGGAGAGAGAGAAAGAGGGAGTGGGGAGAGAAGGAGGGAGAGGAGGAGAGAGAGAAGGATGGAGTGGAGGAGAGAGAGGAGGAGGGAGAGGAGGAGAGAGAGAAGGAGGGAAGGAGAGGCATGCTGCAGGAGGCACCGTCTCACTCAGCCAGTCTGGTCACACCTCCCTGCAAATGATGCTGCTTATTACCCCCGGAGCGCTCCATCTTATTACCCCCGGAGCGCTCCATCTTATTACCCCCGGAGCGTTCCATCACGGCCCTAAATCACTCTGAATTATGGGAGCGTAGCCTCCGCCATGACCAAGCAGCCTGCCGGGGGGCAGTGAGAGCACATCAATACTATCTCTCTCCCTCTCTCTCTCTTTATCTCTCTCTCTCTCCATCTCTCTCTCTCTTTATCTCTCTCTCTCCCTCTCTCTCTCTCTTTATCTCTCTCTCTCTCTTTATCTCTCTCTCTCACCATCTCTCTCTCTCTCTCTCTCTCTCTTTATCTCTCTCTCTCTTTATCTCTCTCTCTCTCCCTCTCTCTCTCTCTCTTTATCTCTCTCCCTCTCTCTCTCTCTCTCTCTTTATCTCTCTCTCTCTTTATTTCTCTCTCTCTCCCTCTCTCTGTCCCTCTCTCTTTCTCTTTCTCTTTCTCTCTCACTCCCTCTCTCTCTCTCCATCTCACCCTCTCTCTCTCTCTCCCTCTGTCCCTCCCTCTCTCCCTCTCTCTCTCTCTCATACCCTTGCTAACTCCCTTGTTTCCTCACATACCTTGTGTTTCTCATCTTTTCTGGTTGTGTTAATAGAACACACATCCCTCCTCTCTCTCTCTCTCTCTCTCTCTCTCTCTCTCTCTCTCTCTCTCTCTCACACACACACACACACACACACACACACATTGATGGTGATTAACCTGAGAAAGGCCGCCTCCTCTCTTGATCCATGTTGCTCACGCACTAGCTAACTCTGGCACATTTACATTCACACCTGCTCCAGAAAATGAATGGAGGTGAATGGGTGGCCATGTTTGGGTGGACCGACCCGTGCTTCAGATCCGCTCCGAACATCGGCCTAGTAGTTTTCGCGTAATCCTGCTGACAGACATACAAACGAACACACACACACACACACACACACACACATGACCTCAAACATTGCCTCTCGCCCTGCACTGTTGCTGGGGTGGAGGTAGCCGTATCTTACAGCAGGGAATGACTGGAGATATGCTACTAATGAGCACACTTATCTAAACAAGAACACAAGCCATTAGTCTGGTTACGTGCAGCGTTTTCCCTGTAGGACTCCTAGACAACTAGGAGCTGCCAGGAGGGGTCTCAGCAGTGGAAAGCCAGGGAGTAAGGCTCTTTTGGGTTATTATTTGGATTAATAATGGAAATTCCACAGTATAAGTATGTGTATATATATGTTATTAGTGGGGTCATGAGGCTAATGCTTGTTTATACAGAATATGATATAATTCACGGTGGCTGTGATACAATCAGTACCTGATGTGTTGAAGTTGAGGGGAAATCTTGTGGTTCAGAAATAAGATTTAGGAAAATGTTGCTTGATGTGAAATAACAGACCCTGGTAATGACCGTTAGAAGAATACTAGAGAACCCAGTCTGACAAGAGAGACCATGTACCAGGCTTAGAGAACCCAGTCTGACAAGAGAGACCATGTACCAGGCTTAGAGAACCCAGTCTGACAAGAGAGACCATGTACCAGGCTGAGAACCCAGTCTGACAAGAGAGACCATGTACCAGGCTTAGAGAACCCAGTCTGACAAGAGAGACCATGTACCAGGCTGAGAACCCAGTCTGACAAGAGAGACCATGTACCAAGCTTAGAGAACCCAGTCTGACAACAGAGACCATGTACCAGGCTTAGAGAACCCAGTCTGACAAGAGAGACCATGTACCAGGCTAAGAGAACCCAGTCTGACAAGAGAGACCATGTACCAGGCTGAGAACCCAGTCTGACAAGAGAGACCATGTACCAAGCTTAGAGAACCCAGTCTGACAAGAGAGACCATGTACCAGGCTTAGAGAACCCAGTCTGACAAGAGAGACCATGTACCAGGCTGAGAGAACCCAGTCTGACAAGAGAGACCATGTACCAGGCTTAGAGAACCCAGTCTGACAAGAGAGACCATGTACCAGGCTTAGAGAACCCAGTCTGACAAGAGAGACCGTGTACCAGGCTGAGAGAACCCAGTCTGACAAGAGAGACCATGTACCAGGCTTAGAGAACCCAGTCTGACAAGAGAGACCATGTACCAGGCTTAGAGAACCCAGTCTGACCAGAGAGACCATGTACCAGGCTTAGAGAACCCAGTCTGACAAGAGAGACCATGTACCAGGCTGAGAGAACCCAGTCTGACAAGAGAGACCATGTACCAGGCTTAGAGAACCCAGTCTGACAAGAGAGACCATGTACCAGGCTTAGAGAACCCAGTCTGACAAGAGAGACCATGTACCAGGCTTAGAGAACCCAGTCTGACAAGAGAGACCATGTACCAGGCTTAGAGAACCCAGTCTGACAAGAGAGACCATGTACCAGGCTTAGAGAACCCAGTCTGACAAGAGAGACCATGTACCAGGCTGAGAACCCAGTCTGACAAGAGAGACCATGTACCAGGCTTAGAGAACCCAGTCTGACAAGAGAGACCATGTACCAGGCTTAGAGAACCCAGTCTGACAAGAGAGACCATGTACCAGGCTTAGAGAACCCAGTCTGACAAGAGAGACCATGTACCAGGCTGAGAGAACCCAGTCTGACAAGAGAGACCATGTACCAGGCTTAGAGAACCCAGTCTGACAAGAGAGACCATGTACCAGGCTTAGATAACCCAGTCTGACGAGAGAGACCATGTACCAGGCTTAGAGAACCCAGTCTGACAAGAGAGACCATGTACCAGGCTTAGAGAACCCAGTCTGACAAGAGAGACCATGTACCAGGCTTAGATAACCCAGTCTGACCAGAGAGACCATGTACCAGGCTTAGAGAACCCAGTCTGACAAGAGAGACCATGTACCAGGGTTAGAGTGTCATATCGTCACACAAAACAGGAATGAGACTTGCAGAGAAGCACAGTAACAGCGTGTACATTGGATTTCTCCCCAGCCCAGCTCAACAGATCTCCGCACGGCCCTCTTTCCTCCCGATGCTAGTGTGATCGAACTGTGATTAATGCACAGCGTGTTGGATTGATTAAAGCGTTTGAAGAAGCCTTCCTTCGAATGTATTGAAATGTCTTCAGTGTGAGATGCTATAACTGCCAAGGCGGAGGTATTGAGCTGCTTCTTCACCTGGGGAGTTCCTCAGAACCTCACCAGTGTGGTTGAGATGCTTCTTCACCTGGGGAGTTCCTCAGAACATAACCACTGTTGAGATGCTTCTTCACCTGGGGAGTTCCTCAGAACCTCACCACTGTTGAGCTGGTTCTTCACCTGGGAGTTCCTCAGAACCTCACCACTGTTGAGATGCTTCTTCACCTGGGGAGTTCCTCAGAACCTCACCACTGTTGAGATGCTTATTCACCAGGGGAGTTCCTCAGAACCTCACCACTGTGGTGGAGCTGCTTCTTCACCAGGGGAGTTCCTCAGAACATAACCACTGTGAGAAACTCCTGAGCAAAATAATTCCCTTTTGAAATGAGAAAGAATTGATTGAGGGAAAGGCATTAAGGCAGGGCTGAGTAGATTCAACAGGTCTGGTGGACAACAATCACCCTTCGAAGCTAGCAGAACATGGTGTATCCACCAGAGACACTAGCAGAACATGGTGGATCCACCAGAGACACTAGCAGAACATGGTGGATCCACCAGAGACACTAGCAGAACATGGTATATCCACCAGAGACACTAGCAGAACATGGTGGATCCACCAGAGACACTAGCAGAACATGGTGGATCCACCAGAGACACTAGCAGAACATGGTGGATCCACCAGAGACACTAGCAGAACATGGTGGATCCACCAGAGACACTAGCAGAACATGGTGGATCCACCAGTGACACTAGCAGAACATGGTGGATCCACCAGAGACACTAGCAGAACATGGTGGATCCAGCAGAGACACTAGCAGAACATGGTGGATCCACCAGAGACACTAGCAGAACATGGTGGATCCACCAGAGACACTAGCAGAACATGGTGGATCCACCAGAGACACTAGCAGAACATGGTGGATCCACCAGAGACACTAGAAGAACATGGTGGATCCACCAGAGACACTAGCAGAACATGGTGGATCCACCAGTGACACTAGCAGAACATGGTGGATCCACCAGAGACATTAGCAGAACATGGTGGATCCACCAGAGACACTAGCAGAACATGGTGGATCCACCAGTGACACTAGCAGAACGTGGTGGATCCACCAGAGACACTAGCAGAACATGGTGGATCCACCAGAGACACTAGCAGAACATGGTGGATCCACCAGAGACACTAGCAGAACATGGTGGATCCACCAGAGACACTAGCAGAACATGGTGGATCCACCAGAGACACTCGCAGAACATGGTGGATCCACCAGAGACACTAGCTAGTCTCCTCAGCATGGATGTTCCTTTCGCTTTTGCAAGACATGGCAAGAGTTCAAGAAAGCAATTTATTTTGCATTCTGAATATCCCACTAAGCCACTCCAACCATATGCGCTATTATATATCTCTTTATATCTTCTATGGCCCCAGGTGCAAAAACTAATCTACATGTCTAGCCTATTTATGGAGTGATCACACACACACACATACACACACACACACACACACACACACACACACACACACATTCACACACACACACACACACACACATTCACAAACACACACACACACACACACACACACACACACACATTCACACACACACACACACACACACACTCACACACATTCACACACACACACACACACACACACACACACACACACACACACACACAGACACACACACACAGAACCACACACACACACACACACACACACACAGAACCACACACACACACACACACACACACACACACACACACACACACACACAGAGCCACAAAATGCATTCAAGGGCAGAGGTTTGTGCTTTGTGCTGCACCATTTCTAGTTTAAATTTGGAGACCAGCTACATTGTATTATTGGACAATCTATGTTTCCTTATTTGAAGGCTTTTCTTATTAGCCTTTCCAAATGAAAGCAATATAGTTGGTGGTGCAGGAGGCCTTATACACACACAGTATCATCTCACAGGTCAGTCGGCCTTATACAAACACAGTATCATCTCACAGGTGTATCTGACTGAACAGTAGACATGGATTGTGCTAACAATCTATATGGTAGCTTATTCAGGAACTAAAAGACTGTTCAGTTCTGACTCTTTCAGTCTGAAAGACTGTTCACAACTAAACCTCCTCTATATGCAAACACTGGCGCTCTGTGGCGTTGGGTGACGTTATTGTTGCATTGCACACGTGAACGTGAAATCATGACAATGTTGAATGTGAATATTGTGTGTGAATATTGTAAAGCACCCGTTCAGGTAGTCCATGGGTAACTTGCCGTAATCAGTCAAGCTTCAAAACTGTTAAACCACAGCTTGTGCTTATTCAGGAACTGAAAGGCTGTTAGCTATACCATAAAGTTGATTGTGAACGTGATGATTTCACGTTCACGTGTGCAATGCAACAATAACGTCACCAAACGGCACAGAGCGCCAGTGTTTGCATATAGAGGAGGTTTAATTGGGTCTTAACACAAGCACATTATTTAGCACCAAACTTCCATAACGCAGTGTTTTCAATTCATTTCAATCGTCACACCCACTGTTGCGATGACCGGTCCTCACCACAAAATTGCCAAATTCGGTGGAGGCGAGAAATATTGTGTTTGCGACGGACGACACTGGCAATTCCCCAGCGCTAGGGCAGAACGCGCCCGTACCAACAGAGTGACGACACTGGCAATTCCCCAGCGCTAGGGCGGAACGCGCCCGTACCAACAGAGTGTGCTGTGTGGAGTCTCAGCCATCAGGAGACCAACTCTACATGTTTGAACGTCGACCAGGAGAGCCTTAAGAAGAGGGAGGGGTGCTGTGTCAGTAAAATTCAAACTCATCCCTGACCACAGAAAGGTTTTGGATGTGGAGTCATTCAAACACAGTGTTGCTATCTTCTCTGTATTCGCCCGGTCAGTCTATCCTGATTTCAGTTCCTCTCCTCAGATCAGTCTGGCCTTCCTCCATATCTACAAGAATTATTTTTGGCGGGAAAACTTGCCTTGACAGACTAAGCTCCTTCAGCCAATCAGCGTCACAAAACCTTTGCCAAATCTAGTTGGAAGAACGACAAACATATATTTTCCTCTGAGAAACACATACTTTGCAATAGCGGCACTGAATGAATGAATGAATGAATGAATGAATGAATGAATGAATCAATTTTTATTTGCGTGTCGTGCCACCCAAAGTGTCCCATCACATATGGGATTATACGACACGGTTAATAATATATAATACATATTATATCACAACAACACAATATACGTGGCCAAGTTACATGTACATAGCCTTCCTCCTCATGGACCAAGCTTTTTCTACTCGCCAATAGCGGCACTCATGGCAGTGTTTATTCTACCAACGTTAATGTTACCGCTCTTTGCTTCGGGAAACTGCGTTGCCACGGGAACCAATCAGGGGCTACGTTCTACTGGGGGGCAGAACAGCAGTCAGAACAACAACAAAACAAACAACTAAAAACTACAAGTAAAACAAACAAAAAGTCCCTGATTGGCCCAGTCAAAACGTAATCAGAGAGAAATCAGTGAGAGTGAACGGGTGAGATCAGGATGTCTCAGACCAGAGACAGATGACATCATGAGATCAGGATGGTCTCAGACCAGAGACAGATGACATCATGAGATCAG